>NC_074667.1:65366837-65444337 GCF_029448725.1 Salvelinus fontinalis
ATGGTGGTGTAGCTGAGGCTGGGCCTAGTCATGCTATAGATGGTGGTGTAGCTGAGGCTGGGTCTAGTCATGCTATAGATGGTGGTGTATCTGAGGCTGGGTCCAGTCATGTTATAGATGGTGGTGTAGCTGAGGCTGGGTCTAGTCATGCTATAGATGGTGGTGTAGCTGAGGCTGGGTCTAGTCATGCTATAGATGGTGGTGTAGATGAGGCTGGGTCAAGTCATGCTGGTGGTGTAGCTGAGGCTGGGTCTCGTCATGCTACAGATGGTGGTATAGATGAGGCTGGGTCTAGTCATGCTATAGATGGTGGTATAGATGAGGCTGGGTCTAGTCATGCTATAGATGGTGGTGTAGATGAGGCTAGGTCTAGTCATGATATAGATGGTGGTGTAGATGAGGCTGGGTCTCGTCATGCTATAGATGGTGGTGTAGATGAGGCTGGGTCTAGTCAGGCTATAGATGGTGGTATAGATGAGGCTGGGTCTAGTCAGGTTATAGATGGTGGTGTAGATGAGGCTGGGTCTAGTCATGCTATAGATGGTGGTGTAGATGAGGCTGGGTCTCGTCATGCTATAGATGGTGGTGTAGATGAGGCTGGGTCTCGTCATGCTATAGATGGTGGTGTAGATGAGGCTGGGTCTAGTCAGGCTACAGATGGTGGTATAGATGAGGCTGGGTCTAGTCAGGTTATAGATGGTGGTGTAGATGAGGCTGGGTCTAGTCATGCTATAGATGGTGGTGTAGATGAGGCTGGGCCTAGTCATGCTGGTGGTGTAGATGAGGCTGGGTCTAGTCAGGTTAAAGATGGTGGTGTAGCTGAGGCTGGGCCTAGTCATGCTATAGATGGTGGTGTAGATGAGGCTGGGTCTAGTCAGGTTATAGATGGTGGTGTAGATGAGGCTGGGTCTAGTCAGGTTATAGATGGTGGTGTAGATGAGGCTGGGTCTAGTCATGCTATAGATGGTGGTGTAGATGAGGCTGGGTCTCGTCATGCTATAGATGGTGGTGTAGATGAGGCTGGGTCTCGTCATGCTATAGATGGTGGTGTAGCTGAGGCTGGGCCTAGTCATGCTGGTGGTGTAGATGAGGCTGGGTCTAGTCATGGTATAGATGGTGGTGTAGATGAGGATGGGCCTAGCCATGCTATAGATGGTGGTGTAGATGAGGCTGGCTCTAGTCATGCTATAGATGGTGGTGTAGATGAGGCTGGGTCTCGTCATGCTATAGATGGTGGTGTAGCTGAGGCTGGGCCTAGTCATGCTATAGATGGTGGTGTAGCTGAGACTGGGTCTCGTCATGCTGGTGGTGTAGATGAGGCTGGGCCTAGCCATGCTATAGATGGTGGTGTAGATGAGGCTGGGCCTAGCCATGCTATAGATGGTGGTGTAGATGAGGCTGGGCCTAGTCATGCTATAGATGGTGGTGTAGCTGAGGCTGGGTCTCGTCATGCTATAGATGGTGGTGTAGATGAGGCTGGGCCTAGTCATGCTATAGATGGTGGTGTAGCTGAGGCTGGGTCTAGTCATGCTATAGATGGTGGTGTAGATGAGGCTGGGTCTTGTCATGCTATAGATGGTGGTGTAGCTGAGGCTGGGTCTAGTCATGCTGTAGATGGTGGTGTAGATGAGGCTGGGTCTCGTCATGCTATAGATGGTGGTGTAGATGAGGCTGGGTCTCGTCATGCTGGTGGTGTAGATGAGGCTGGGTCTAGTCATGCTATAGATGGTGGTGTAGCTGAGACTGGGTCTCGTCATGCTATAGATGGTGGTGTAGCTGAGGCTGGGTCTAGTCATGCTATAGATGGTGGTGTAGCTGAGGCTGGGTCTAGTCATGCTATAGATGGTGGTGTAGCTGAGGCTGGGCCTAGTCATGCTGGTGGTGTAGCTGAGGCTGGGTCTAGACATGCTATAGATGGTGGTGTAGCTGAGGCTGGGCCTAGTCATGCTATAGATGGTGGTGTAGCTGAGGCTGGGTCTAGTCATGCTATAGATGGTGGTGTATCTGAGGCTGGGTCCAGTCATGTTATAGATGGTGGTGTAGCTGAGGCTGGGTCTAGTCATGCTAGAGATGGTGGTGTAGCTGAGGCTGGGTCTAGTCATGCTATAGATGGTGGTGTAGATGAGGCTGGGTCCAGTCATGCTGGTGGTGTAGCTGAGGCTGGGTCTCGTCATGCTATAGATGGTGGTGTAGATGAGGCTGGGTCTCGTCATGCTATAGATGGTGGTGTAGCTGAGGCTGGGTCTAGTCATGCTATAGATGGTGGTGTAGATGAGGCTAGGTCTAGTCATGCTATAGATGGTGGTGTAGATGAGGCTGGGTCTCGTCATGCTATAGATGGTGGTGTAGATGAGGCTGGGTCTAGTCAGGCTACAGATGGTGGTATAGATGAGGCTGGGTCTAGTCAGGTTATAGATGGTGGTGTAGATGAGGCTGGGTCTAGTCATGCTATAGATGGTGGTGTAGATGAGGCTGGGTCTAGTCATGCTATAGATGGTGGTGTAGATGAGGCTGGGTCTCGTCATGCTATAGATGGTGGTGTAGATGAGGCTGGGTCTAGTCAGGTTACAGATGGTGGTATAGATGAGGCTGGGTCTAGTCAGGTTATTGATGGTGGTGTAGATTAGGCTGGGTCTAGTCAGGTTAAAGATGGTGGTGTAGCTGAGGCTGGGCCTAGTCATGCTATAGATGGTGGTGTAGATGAGGCTGGGTCTAGTCAGGTTATAGATGGTGGTGTAGATGAGGCTGGGTCTAGTCAGGTTATAGATGGTGGTGTAGAAGAGGCTGGGTCTAGTCATGCTATAGATGGTGGTGTAGATGAGGCTGGGTCTCGTCATGCTATAGATGGTGGTGTAGATGAGGCTGGGTCTCGTCATGCTATAGATGGTGGTGTAGCTGAGGCTGGGCCTAGTCATGCTGGTGGTGTAGATGAGGCTGGGTCTAGTCATGGTATAGATGGTGGTGTAGATGAGGCTGGGCCTAGCCATGCTATAGATGGTGGTGTAGATGAGGCTGGGTCTCGTCATGCTATAGATGGTGGTGTAGCTGAGGCTGGGCCTAGTCATGCTATAGATGGTGGTGTAGCTGAGGCTGGGCCTAGTCATGCTGGTGGTGTAGATGAGGCTGGGTCTAGTCATGCTATCGATGGTGGTGTAGCTGAGACTGGGTCTCGTCATGCTGGTGGTGTAGATGAGGCTGGGTCTTGTCATGCTATAGATGGTGGTGTAGCTGAGGCTGGGTCTAGTCATGCTATAGATGGTGGTGTAGATGAGGCTGGGTCTCGTCATGCTATAGATGGTGGTGTAGCTGAGGCTGGGTCTAGTCATGCTATAGATGGTGGTGTAGCTGAGGCTGGGCCTAGTCATGCTGGTGGTGTAGCTGAGGCTGGGTCTAGACATGCTATAGATGGTGGTGTAGCTGAGGCTGGGCCTAGTCATGCTATAGATGGTGGTGTAGCTGAGGCTGGGTCTAGTCATGCTATAGATGGTGTATCTGAGGCTGGGTCTAGTCATGTTATAGATGGTGGTGTAGATGAGGCTGGGTCTAGTCATGCTATAGATGGTGGTGTAGATGAGGCTGGGTCTAGTCAGGTTATAGATGGTGGTGTAGATGAGGCTGGGTCTCGTCATGCTATAGATGGTGGTGTAGCTGAGGCTGGGCCTAGTCAATCAATTTCAATCAATCAATTTTATTTTATATAGCCCTTCGTACATCAGATAATATCTCGAAGTGCTGTACAGAAACCCAGCCTAAAACCCCAAACAGCTAGAATGCAGGTGTAGAAGCACGGTGGCTAGGAAAAACTCCCTAGAAAGGCCAAAACCTAGGAAGAAACCTAGAGAGGAACCGGGCTATGAGGGGTGGCCAGTCCTCTTCTGGCTGTGCCGGGTGGAGATTATAACAGAACTATGCCAAGATGTTCAAAAATGTTCATAAGTGACAAGCATGGTCAAATAATAATCATGAATAATTTTCAGTTGGCTTTTCATAGCTGATCATTAAGAGTTGAAAAACAACAGGTCTGGGACAGGTGGCGGTTCCATAACCGCAGGCAGAACAGCTGAAACTGGAATAGCAGCAAGGCCAGGCGGACTGGGGACAGCAAGGAGTCACCACGGGCGGCAGTCCCGATGCATGGTCCTAGGGCCCAGGTCCTCCGAGAGAAAGAAAGAGAGAAGGAGAAAATTAGAGAGAGCCAAGATTTTCAAAATGTTCATAAATGACAAGCATGGTCAAATAATAATCAGGAATAAATCTCAGTTGGCTTTTCATAGCCGATCATTAAGAGTTGAAAACTCTTAATGATCATGCTGGTGGTGTAGATGAGGCTGGGTCTAGTCATGGTATAGATGGTGGTGTAGATGAGGCTGGGCCTAGTCATGCTATAGATGGTGGTGTAGATGAGGCTGGGCCTAGTCATGCTATAGATGGTGGTGTAGATGAGGCTGGGTCTCGTCATGCTATAGATGGTGGTGTAGCTGAGGCTGGGCCTAGTCATGCTATAGATGGTGGTGTAGCTGAGGCTGGGCCTAGTCATGCTGGTGGTGTAGATGAGGCTGGGCCTAGTCATGCTATAGATGGTGGTGTAGCTGAGGCTGGGTCTAGTCATGCTATAGATGGTGGTGTAGATGAGGCTGGGTCTAGTCATGCTATAGATGGTGGTGTAGATGAGGCTGGGCCTAGTCATGCTGGTGGTGTAGATGAGGCTGGGTCTAGTCATGCTGGTGGTGTAGATGAGGCTGGGTCTAGTCATGCTATAGATGGTGGTGTAGATGAGGCTGGGTCTAGTCATGCTATAGATGGTAGTGTAGCTGAGGCTGGGCCTAGTCATGCTGGTGGTGTAGATGAGGCTGGGTCTAGTCATGCTATAGATGGTGGTGTCGCTGAGGCTGGGCCTAGTCATGCTGGTGGTGTAGATGAGGCTGGGTCTTGTCATGCTATAGATGGTGGTGTCGCTGAGGCTGGGCCTAGTCATGCTGGTGGTGTAGCTGAGGCTGGGTCTAGTCATGCTATAGATGGTGGTGTAGATGAGGCTGGGTCTAGTCATGCTATAGATGGTGCTGTAGATGAGGCTGGGTCTCGTCATGCTATAGATGGTGGTGTAGATGAGGCTGGGTCTCATCATGCTGGTGGTGTAGATGAGGCTGGGTCTCATCATGCTGGTGGTGTAGATGAGGCTGGGTCTAGTCAGGCTATAGATGGTGGTGTCGATGAGGCTGGGTCTAGTCATGCTATAGATGGTGGTGCGATGAGGCTGGGTCTCGTCATGCTATAGATGGTGGTGTAGATGAGGCTGGGTCTCGTCATGCTGGTGGTGTAGATGAGGCTGGGTCTCGTCTTGCTGGTCATGTAGATGAGGCTGTGTCTAGTCATGCTGGTGGTGTAGCTGAGGCTGGGTCTAGTACGGTTATAGATGGTGGTGTAGCTGAGGCTGGGTCTCGTCATGCTATAGATGGTGGTGTAGATGAGGCTGGGTCTAGTCATGCTATAGATGGTGGTGTAGCTGAGGCTGGGCCTCGTCATGCTGGTGGTGTAGATGAGGCTGAGTCTAGTCATGCTATAGATGGTGGTGTAGATGAGGCTGGGCCTAGTCATGCTGGTGGTGTAGATGAGGCTGGGTCTAGTCATGCTATAGATGGTGGTGTAGATGAGGCTGGGTCTAGTCATGCTATAGATGGTGGTGTAGATGAGGCTGGGTCTAGTCATTCTATAGATGGTAGTGTAGCTGAGGCTGGGCCTAGTCATGCTGGTGGTGTAGATGAGGCTGGGTCTAGTCATGCTATAGATGGTGGTGTCGCTGAGGCTGGGCCTAGTCATGCTGGTGTTGTAGATGAGGCTGGGTCTAGTCATGCTATAGATGGTGGTGTCATGCTATAGATGGTGGTGTAGATGAGGCTGGGTCTCATCATGCTGGTGGTGTAGATGAGGCTGGGTCTAGTCATGCTATAGATTGTGGTGTAGATGAGGCTGGGTCTAGTCATGCTATAGATGGTGGTGCGATGAGGCTGGGTCTCGTCATGCTATAGATGGTGGTGTAGATGAGGCTGGGTCTCGTCATGCTGGTGGTGTAGATGAGGCTGGGTCTCGTCTTGCTGGTCGTGTAGATGAGGCTGGGTCTAGTCATGCTATAGATGGTGGTGTAGCTGAGGCTGGGCCTAGTCATGCTGGTGGTGTAGATGAGGCTGGGTCTCGTCATGCTATAGATGGTGGTGTAGATGAAGCTGGGTCTAGTCATGCTATAGATGGTGGTGTAGATGAGGCTGGGTCTAGTCATGCTATAGATGGTGGTGTAGATGAGGCTGGGCCTAGTCATGCTATAGATGGTGGTGTAGATGAGGCTGGGCCTAGTCAAGCTTTAGATGGTGGTGTAGATGAGGCTGGGTCTAGTCATGCTTTAGATGGTGGTGTAGATGAGGCTGGGTCTAGTCATGCTGGTGGTGTAGATGAGGCTGGGTCTAGTCAGGTTATAGATGGTGGTGTAGATGAGGCTGGGTCTAGTCAGGTTATAGATGGTGGTGTAGATGAGGCTGGGTCTAGTCAGGTTATAGATGGTGGTGTTATTGAGGCTGGGTCTAGTCAGGCTATAGATGGTGGTGTAGATGAGGCTGGGTCTAGTCAGGTTATAGATGGTGGTGTAGATGAGGCTGGGTCTAGTCAGGCTATAGATGGTGGTGTAGATGAGGCTGGGTCTAGTCAGGTTATAGATGGTGGTGTAGATGAGGCTGGGTCTAGTCATGCTGGTGGTGTAGATGAGGCTGGGTCTCGTCATGCTATAGATGGTGGTGTAGCTGAGGCTGGCTCAATGAGATGGATGCTCCCAGCTCCTTCTTTGGTTTGGAAAGACAGAGCGGTGAAGCCAAGGTTGTGCATTGTCTACGGCTGTCGGATGGGCGGGTGACCTCTGTGTTGGGGGAGATGCGGGAGCTGACTTTTATACTGAGTTGTATAGGGCAGAACTGTATGATCCTGTGTGTACTCAGGTTTTGTTTGCAGAACCCTATCAATCAATCAAGTTTATTTTATATAGCCCTTCGTACATCAGCTAATATTTCGAAGTGCTGTACAGAAACCCAGCCTAAAACCCCAAACAGCAAGCAATGCAGGTGTAGAAGCACGGTGGCTCGGAAAAACTCCCTAGAAAGGCCAAAACCTAGGAAGAAACCTAGAGAGGAACCAGGCTATGAGGGGTGGCCAGTCTTCTTCTGGCTGTGCCGGGTGGAGATTATAACAGAACATGGCCAAGATGTTCAAAATGTTCATAAATGACAAGCATGGTCAAATAATAATCAGGAATAAATGTCAGTTGGCTTTCATAGCCGATAATTAAGAGTTGAAAACAGCAGGTCTGGGACAGGTAGGGGTTCCATAACCGCAGGCAGAACAGTTGAAACTGGGACAGCAGCAAGGCCAGGTGGACTGGGGACAGCAAGGAGTCATCATGCCCGGTAGTCCTGACGTATGGTCCTAGGGCTCAGTTCCTCCGAGAGAGAGAAAGAAAGAGAGAAGGAGAGAATTAGAGAGAGCCAAGATGTTCAAAATGTTCATAAATGACAAGCATGGTCAAATAATAATCAGGAATAAATGTCAGTTGGCTTTTCATAGCCGATCATTAAGAGTTGAAAACAGCAGGTCTGGGACAGGTAGGGGTTCCATAACTGCAGGCAGAACCCTAAGTTCTCTCTGGCACAAAGGGACGAAATGGACATTCCCCTCTCTATCCCTCCATGAATATTCTAACCTGCCAGCTAACGTTGTCATTGTTGTTTTGTTGTGTTGTCCAGAGTGTGGCTGTGTGAATGGAGAGTGTAACAGCGGTCCCGATGGGAACGGAGAGTGCTACTGCCAGCCTCCGTACACTGGGCCCAGGTGTGATCAAGGTAACCCCGCCCTCCTTTACACCAGAAACATGAATTGGGCTTGTGCCCCAAATAACACCCTATCCCCTAAATAGTCCACTTATTTTGGCCAGAGCTCTATGGGTCCTAATCAAAAGTAGTGCACTATAGGGAATAGGATGGCATTTGTGATGCAGGCCAGATATAGTCCATTGATATTGACCCTTACAAAAAAAAGACATGATTTCACATGTAAATGTGCTTTTTTGGAAGACCTCACGTGTTTTTGGAACACCTCACGTGTTTTTGGAAGATCTCACGTGTTTTTGGAACACCTCACGTGTTTTTGGAAGATCTCACGTGTTTTTGGAACACCTCACGTGTTTTTGGAAGAGCTCATGTGTTTTTGGAACACCTCACGTGTTTTTGGAAGATCTCACGTGTTTTTGGAACACCTCACGTGTTTTTGGAACACCTCACGTGTTTTTGGAAGATCTCACGTGTTTTTGGAACCCCTCACGTGTTTTTGGAAGAGCTCATGTGTTTTTGGAACACCTCACGTGTTTTTGGAACACCTCACGTGTTTTTGGAAGACCTCACGTGTTTTTGGAAGATCTCACGTGTTTTTGGAACACCTCACGTGTTTTTGGAACACCTCACGTGTTTTTGGAACACCTCATGTGTTTTTGGAAGACCTCACGTGTTTTTGGAAGATCTCACGTGTTTTTGGAACACCTCACGTGTTTTTGGAACACCTCACGTGTTTTTGGAAGATCTCATGTGTTTTTGGAACACCTCACGTGTTTTTGGAAGAGCTCACGTGTTTTTGGAACACCTCACGTGTTTTTGGAAGATCTCACGTGTTTTTGGAACACCTCACGTGTTTTTGGAACACCTCACGTGTTTTTGGAAGATCTCACGTGTTTTTGGAAGAGCTCACGTGTTTTTGGAAGAGCTCACGTGTTTTTGGAACACCTCACGTGTTTTTGGAAGACCTGCTCACGTTTTTTCACTTATGTAGTTTCATGTTACCACATGTTGTTTTACATGTTGTCACGTTATCACATTGTCTTCAAATAAGATCACATGTGATTACATAAAACCTTTTGGAAGATTTCACATGTGAAATTCATGTATTTTTTAAAAGGGAAAACCAGTTTTCACCGTGTTCTGGACCAGACAAACTTTCAAAAAATAAAATCAATTGTTTGATGATTGTCATCTTGTTCTCATTTAGTGATCTCATTTAGTGATCTCATTTAATGATCTCATTTAGTGATATATTTTAGTGATCTCATTTAGTGATCTCATTTAACGATCTCATTTAACGATCTCATTTAATGATCTCATTTAGTGATATATTTTAGTGATCTCATTTAACGATCTCATTTAGTGATCTCATTTAGTGATCTCATTTAATGATCTCATTTAGTGATATATTTTAGTGATCTCATTTAGTGATCTCATTTAACGATCTCATTTAACGATCTCATTTAATGATCTCATTTAGTGATATATTTTAGTGATCTCATTTAACGATCTCATTTAGTGATCTCATTTAGTGATCTCATTTAGTGATCTCATTTAGTGATCACATTTAGTGATCACATTTAGTGATCTCATTTAGTGCTCTCATTTAGTGATCACATTTAGTGATCTCATTTAGTGATCTAATTTAACGATCTCATTTAGCGATCTCATTTAGTGATCACATTTAGTGATCTCATTTAGTGATCTAATTTAACGATCTCATTTAGCGATCTCATTTAGTGATCTCATTTAGTGATCTCATTTATTGATCACATTTAGTGATCTCATTTAGTGATCTCATTTAGTGAAAGGTACTTCAGTAGGTTGGTGTCTACTGATGATGTGTATTGTGTTTCCTCCAGTCTCTGCTGCTTGTAAGAACTGCAGTGCCTACTCCCACTGTAAAGGAGTGGTAGAGAACGCCGTGTGTCAATGTCTTCCTGGGTTTCACAAGACTGGAGACCGTTGCTCAGGTAACAGAGATCATAGATATCACTAGGGTTACAAAATTCTGCTAACTTTCCCAAAATTCATAGGTTTTCAAGAAATGCCACTTTGAAGGTTCCCGGAACAGGAGGAAATTAATCAAATCAAATGTATTTATAAAACCCTTCTTACATCAGCTGATATCTCAAAGTGCTGTACAGAAACCCAGCCTAAAACCCCAAACAGCAAGCAATGCAGGTGTAGAAGCACGGTGGCTAGGAAAAACTCCCTAGAAAGGCCAAAACCTAGGAAGAAACCTAGAGAGGAACCAGGCTATGAGGGGTGGCCAGTCCTCTTCTGACTGTGCCGGGTGGAGATTATAACAGAACATGGCCAAAATGTTCAAATGTTCATAAATGACCAGCATGGTCAAATAATAATAATCAGAGTGGTTGTCGAGGGTGCAACAGGTCAGCACCTCAGGAGTAAATGTCAGTTGGCTTTTCATAGCCGATCATTGAGATTATCTCTACTCCTGCTGTATCTAGAGAGTTGAAAACAGCAGGTCTGGGACAGGTAGCACGTCCGGTGAACAGGTCAGGGTTCCATAGCCGCAGGCAGAACAGGTGAAACTGGAGCAGCAGCACGGCCAGGTGGGCTGGAGACAACAAGGAGTCATCATGCCAGGTAGTCCTGAGGCATGGTCCTAGGGCTCAGGTCCTCCGAGAGAAAGAGAGAAAGAAAGAGAGAAAGAAAGAATTGGAGAGAGCATACTTAAATTCACACAGGACACCGGATAAAACAGAAGAAATACTCCAGATATAACAGACTGACCTTAGCCCCCCGACACATAAACTACTACAGCATAAATACTAGAGGCTGAGACAGGAGGGGTCGGGAGACACTGTGGCTCCATCCGACGATACCCCCGGACAGGGCCAAACAGACAGGATATAACCCCACCCACTTTGCCAAAGCACAGCCCCCACACCACTAGAGGGATATCTTCAACCACCAACTTACAATCCTGAGACAAGGCCGAGTACAGCCCAGAAAGATCTCTCCCACAAAGAAATATGTGTAACGGTGTAGCTTCCGTCCCTCTTCTCACCCCTACCTGGGCTCGAACCAGGGACCCTCTGCACACATCAACAACTGTCATCCACGAAGCATCGTTACCCTTGCAGAGCAATGGGGAACAACTACTTCAAGGTCTCAGAGTGAGTGACTTCACCGATTGAAACGCTATTAGAGCGCACCCCGTTAACTAGCTAGCCATTTCACACCGGTTACATAAGCAGGAAGTCCGCAATCCCCCACCAGACTGGTTGTCACTGATCTTACTATGCATGCTGTGTAGACGAAGTAACATATGATTTCACTATTACATTGACGAGTGTTGAAGACATTTTAGCCCTGTTCTTCATTGTTATTTAGGTCAATGTTTTCTATTTAACTTATTCACCTTAAACTTGGAAGCCAAATTATTATATTACATTCTATTCTGCTCTGTTCTATTGTGTTCATTTGTACTCTGTTCTATCCTGTTGTGTTCTATTCTGCTCTGTTCTATTCTGTTATATTCTGTTCTGATCTGTTCTATTCTGCTCTGTTCTGTTCTATTCTGCTCTGTTCTGTTCTATTCTATTCTGTTCTATTCTGTTCTGTTCTGCTCTGTTCTATTCTGTTCTATTCTGCTCTGTTCTGCTCTGTTCTGTTCTATTCTGTTCTGTTCTGCTCTGTTCTATTCTGCTCTGTTCTATTCTGTTCTGTTCTGCTCTGTTCTATTCTGTTCTATTCTGCTCTGTTCTGCTCTGTTCTATTCTGTTCTATTCTGTTCTGTTCTGCTCTGTTCTATTCTGTTCTATTCTGTTCTGTTCTGCTCTGTTCTATTCTGT
This sequence comes from Salvelinus fontinalis, assembly GCF_029448725.1. Taxonomy (NCBI): domain Eukaryota; kingdom Metazoa; phylum Chordata; class Actinopteri; order Salmoniformes; family Salmonidae; genus Salvelinus; species Salvelinus fontinalis. The sequence goes on from NC_074667.1 coordinate 65,378,527, forward strand.
TCTATTCTGCTCTGTTCTGCTCTGTTCTGTTCTATTCTGTTCTGTTCTGCTCTGTTCTATTCTGTTCTATTCTGTTCTGTTCTGCTCTGTTCTATTCTGTTCTATTCTGCTCTGTTCTATTCTGTTCTGCTCTGTTCTATTCTATTCTGCTTTATTCTATTCTGTTCTGCTCTGTTCTATTCTGTTCTATTCTGCTCTGTTCTATTCTGCTCTGTTCTATTCTGCTCTGTTCTGTTCTATTCTGCTCTGTTCTGTTCTATTATATTCTATACTATTCTATTCTGCTCTGTTCTATTCTGCTCTGTTTTTTCTGCTCTGTTTTTTTCTGCTCTCTCTGCTCTATTCTATACAATTCTGTTCTGTTCTGTTCTATTCTGCTCTGTTCTGTTCTATTATATTCTATACAATTCTATTCTGCTCTGTTCTATTCTGCTCTGTTCTGTTCTATTATATTCTATACTATTCTATTCTGCTCTGTTCTATTCTGCTCTGTTCTATTCTATTCTGCTCTGTTCTATTCTATTCTGCTCTGTTCTATTCTGCTCTGTTCTATTCTGTTCTGCTCTGTTCTATTCTGCTCTGTTCTATTCTGCTCTGTTCTATTCTGTTCTGCTCTGTTCTATTCTGCTCTGTTCTGTTCTATTCTGCTCTGTTCTGTTCTATTATATTCTATACTATTCTATTCTGCTCTGTTCTATTCTGCTCTGTTTTTTCTGCTCTGTTTTTTTCTGCTCTCTCTGCTCTATTCTATACAATTCTGTTCTGTTCTGTTCTATTCTGCTCTGTTCTGTTCTATTCTATTCTATACTATTCTATTCTGCTCTGTTCTATTCTGCTCTGTTATTTTCTGCTCAGGTCTATTCTGTTCTATTCTATTCTGCTCTGTTCTGTTCTATTCTGCTCTAATCTAGTCTGTTCTATTCTGCTCTGTTCTATTCTATTCTGCTCTAATCTATTCTGTTCTATTCTGCTCTGCTCTGTTCTATTCTATTCTGCTCTGTTCTATTCCGTTATATTCTGCTCTGTTCTGTTCTATTCTGCTCTAATCTATTCTGTTCTATTCTGCTTTATTCTATTCTGTTCTATTCTGCTCTGTTCTGTTCTATTCTGTTATTTTCTATTATATTGTGTTCTATTCCATTCTGTTCTATTCTGCTCTGCTCTGTTCTATTCTATTACGTTCTATTCTATTCTGCTCTGTTCTATTCTATTCTATTATGTTCTGTTCTATTCTGCTCTGTTCTATTATGTTCTATTCTATTCTGCTCTGTTCTATTCTATTCTATTCTGCTCTGTTCTATTCTGTTCTATTGTATTCTGTTCTATTCTGCTCTGTTCTATTCTATTCTGCTCTGTTCTATTCTATTCTGCTCTGTTCTATTAAATTCTGCTCTGTTCTATTCTATTCTGCTCTGTTCTATTCTATTCTGCTCTGTTCTATTAAATTCTGCTCTGTTCTATTCTATTCTGCTCTGTTTTGTTTTATTCTACTCTGTTCTGTTTTATGACATTCTCTTCTATTCTGTTCTACTGTGTTTTCTGCTTTGCTGTGCTCCCCTCTGATTTACTCTCTTCTATTCCATTGCATAATTTAAAATGTTATGTTATTTGTTATTTCTTTATTTCTTTATTTCCCAGGTGTTTGTTCAGCTAAGCAGTGTGATGTGAATGCGGACTGTTCTTGGCTGGGGGGGCGGGTGTTCCAGTGCCAGTGTAAGGCAGGTTACAAGGGGGATGGCCGGATGTGTGTTCCCATCAACCCATGCGATGAGGACAACGGAGGCTGTCCTCGCAATTCCACCGTCTGTATTTATACCAGCCCTGGCAAGGTGAGTCTGTGTCTATACCAGCCCTGGCAAGGTGAGTCTGTGTCTATACCAGCCCTGGCAAGGTGAGTCTGTGTCTATACCAGCCCTGGCAAGGTGAGTCTGTGTCTATACCAGCCCTGGCAAGGTGAGTCTGTGTCTATACCAGCCCTGGCAAGGTGAGTCTGTATCTATACCAGCCCTGGCAAGGTGAGTCTGTATCTATACCAGCCCTGGCAAGGTGAGTCTGTGTCTATACCAGCCCTGGCAAGGTGAGTCTGTGTCTATACCAGCAGGGTTAGTCTGTCTATACCAGCAGGGTTAATCTGTCTATACCAGCAGGGTTAGTCTGTCTATACCAGCAGGGTTAATCTGTGTCTATACCAGCAGGGTTAGTCTGTGTCTATACCAGCAGGGTTAGTCTATGTCTATACCAGCAGGGTTAGTCTATGTCTATACCAGCAGGGTTAGTCTATGTCTATACCAGCAGGGTTAGTCTATGTCTATACCAGCAGGGTTAGTCTATGTCTATACCAGCAGGGTTAGTCTATGTCTATACCAGCAGGGTTAGTGTGTGTCTATACCAGTAGGGTTAGTCTGTGTCTATACCAGTAGGGTTAGTCTGTATCTATACCAGCAGGGTTAGTCTTTATCTATACCAGCAGGGTTAGTGTGTGTCTATACCAGCAGGGTTAGTCTGTCTATACCAGCAGGGTTAGTCTGTCTATACCAGCAGGGGTAGTCTGTGTCTATACCAGCAGGGTTAGTCTCTGTCTATACCAGCAGGGTTAGTCTGTCTATACCAGCAGGGTTAGTCTGTCTATACCAGCAGGGGTAGTCTGTGTCTATACCAGCAGGGTTAGTCTCTGTCTATACCAGCAGGGTTAGTCTGTCTATACCAGCAGGGTTAGTCTGTGTCTATACCAGCAGGGTTAGTGTGTGTCTATACCGGCAGGGTTAGTCTCTGTCTATACCAGCAGGGTTAGTCTGTCTATACCAGCAGGGTTAGTCTGTGTATATACCAGCCCTGGCAAGGTGAGTCTGTGTCTAAACCAGCAGGGTTAGTCTGTCTATACCAGCAGGGTTAATCTGTCTATACCAGCAGGGTTAGTCTGTCTATACCAGCAGGGTTAATCTGTGTCTATACCAGCAGGGTTAGTGTGTGTCTATACCAGTAGGGTTAGTCTGTGTCTATACCAGTAGGGTTAGTCTGTATCTATACCAGCAGGGTTAGTCTTTATCTATACCAGCAGGGTTAGTGTGTGTCTATACCAGCAGGGTTAGTCTGTCTATACCAGCAGGGTTAGTCTGTCTATACCAGCAGGGGTAGTCTCTGTCTATACCAGCAGGGTTAGTGTGTGTCTATACCAGCAGGGTTAGTCTGTCTATACCAGCAGGGTTAGTCTGTGTCTATACCAGCAGGGTTAGTGTGTGTCTATACCAGCAGGGTTAGTCTCTGTCTATACCAGCAGGGTTAGTCTGTCTATACCAGCAGGGTTAGTCTGTGTCTATACCAGCAGGGTTAGTGTGTGTCTATACCAGCAGGGTTAGTCTCTGTCTATACCAGCAGGGTTAGTATGTGTCTATACCAGCAGGGTTAGTCTCTGTCTATACCAGCAGAGTTAGTCTGTCTATACCAGCAGGGTTAGTCTGTCTATACCAGCAGGGTTAGTCTGTGTCTATACCAGCAGGGTTAGTGTGTGTCTATACCAGCAGGGTTAGTCTCTGTCTATACCAGCAGGGTTAGTCTGTCTATACCAGCAGGGTTAGTCTGTGTCTATACCAGCAGGGTTAGTGTGTGTCTATACCAGCAGGGTTAGTCTCTGTCTATACCAGCAGGGTTAGTCTGTCTATACCAGCAGGGTTAGTCTGTGTCTATACCAGCAGGGTTAGTGTGTGTCTATACCAGCAGGGTTAGTCTCTGTCTATACCAGCAGGGTTAGTATGTGTCTATACCAGCAGGGTTAGTCTCTGTCTATACCAGCAGAGTTAGTCTGTCTATACCAGCAGGGTTAGTCTGTCTATACCAGCAGGGTTAGTCTGTGTCTATACCAGCAGGGTTAGTGTGTGTCTATACCAGCAGGGTTAGTCTGTCTATACCAGCAGGGTTAGTCTGTCTATACCAGCAGGGTAAGGCTGTGTCTATACCAGCAGGGTTAGTCTGTGTCTATACCAGCAGGGTTAGTCTCTGTCTATACCAGCAGGGTTAGTCTCTGTCTATACCAGCAGGGTTAGTCTGTGTCTATACCAGCAGGGTTAGTCTGTGTCTATACCAGCAGGGTTAGTCTGTATCTATACCAGCAGGGTTAGTCTGTGTCTATACCAGCAGGGTTAGTCTGTGTCTATACCAGCAGGGTTAGTGTGTGTCTATACCAGCAGGGTTAGTCTGTCTATACCAGCAGGGTTAGTCTGTCTATACCAGCAGGGTAAGGCTGTGTCTATACCAGCAGGGTTAGTCTGTGTCTATACCAGCAGGGTTAGTCTCTGTCTATACCAGCAGGGTTAGTCTGTGTCTATACCAGCAGGGTTAGTCTGTATCTATACCAGCAGGGTTAGTCTGTGTCTATACCAGCAGGGTTAGTCTGTGTCTATACCAGCAGGGTTAATCTGTGTCTATACCAGCAGGGTTAGTCTGTCTATACCAGCAGGGTTAATCTGTGTCTATACCAGCAGGGTTAATCTGTGTCTATACCAGCAGGGTTAGTCTGTCTATACCAGCAGGGTTAGTCTGTCTGTACCAGCAGGGTTAATCTGTGTCTATACCAGCAGGGTTAATCTGTGTCTATACCAGCAGGGTTAATCTGTGTCTATACCAGCAGGGTTAGTCTATGTCTATACCAGCAGGGTTAGTCTATGTCTATACCAGCAGGGTTAGTCTATGTCTATACTAGCAGGGTTAGTCTGTCTATACCAGCAGGGTTAGTCTGTGTCTATACCAGCAGGGTTAGTCTGTGTCTATACCAGCAGGGTTAGTGTGTGTCTATACCAGCAGGGTTAGTCTGTGTCTGTTAGTGCTGAGTGATTTAACCAAAATGTCAGTTACTTTTATTTTGTTCTTAAAAGAATTGACCAATGTAGGCTCAATTTTTTTGAATTCAATGACTACCATGACAATAATCTATTGCGTTTGTACTTGCCTGGAGATGGATTGATTAGAGAAGGATGTAGCAGTTGCTTCACAAGGTATCTCTAACTGAAAATACATGATCCATTTATCGATAGTTGGTATTCAGCAGTCATGTAAATATGCCTTATTTAATTTGAAGAACAACTAAAATAGTGAGTTGTCAGACAGCAGCTCTATAGAGATGAGACGATCACTCAGACAGCAGCTCTATAGAGATGAGATGATGACTCAGACAGCAGCTCTATAGAGATGAGGCGATGACTCAGACAGCAGCTCTATAGAGATGAGATGATGACTCAGACAGCAGCTCTATAGAGATGAGACGACGACTCAGACAGCAGCTCTATAGAGATGAGACGATGACTCAGACAGCAGCTCTATAGAGATGAGATGATGACTCAGACAGCAGCTCTATAGAGATGAGACGATGACTCAGACAGCAGCTCTATAGAGATGAGACGATGACTCAGACAGCAGCTCTATAGAGATGAGACGATGACTCAGACTGCAGCTCTATAGAGATGATGACTCAGACAGCAGCTCTATAGAGATGAGATGATGACTCAGACAGCAGCTCTATAGAGATGATGACTCAGACAGCAGCTCTATAGAGATGATGACTCAGACAGCAGCTCTATAGAGATGAGACGATGACTCAGACAGCAGCTCTATAGAGATGAGATGATGACTCAGACAGCAGCTCTATAGAGATGAGATGATGACTCAGACAGCAGCTCCATAGAGATGAGATGACTCAGACAGCAGCTCTATAGAGATGATACGATGACTCAGACAGCAGCTCTATAGAGATGAGATGATGACTCAGACAGCAGCTCTATAGAGATGAGATGATGACTCAGACAGCAAATCTATAGAGATGAGACGATGACTCAGGCAGCAGCTCTATAGAGATGAGATGATGACTCAGACAGCAGCTCTATAGAGATGAGACGATGACTCAGGCAGCAGCTCTATAGAGATGAGATGATGACTCAGACAGCAGCTCTATAGAGATGAGACGATGACTCAGACAGCAGCTCTATAGAGATGAGATGATGACTCAGACAGCAGCTCTATAGAGATGAGACGATGACTCAGGCAGCAGCTCTATAGAGATGAGACGATGACTCAGACAGCAGCTCTATAGAGATGAGATGATGACTCAGACAGCAGCTCTGTAGAGATGAGACGATGACTCAGACAGCAGCTCTATAGAGATGAGATGATGACTCAGACAGCAGATCTATAGAGATGAGATGATGACTCAGACAGCAGCTCTATAGAGATGAGATGATGACTCAGACAGCAGCTCTATAGAGATGAGACGATGACTCAGACAGCAGCTCTATAGAGATGAGATGATGACTCAGACAGCAGCTCTATAGAGATAAGATGATGACTCAGACAGCAGCTCTATAGAGATGAGATGATGACTCAGACAGCAAATCTATAGAGATGAAATGATGACTCAGACAGCAGCTCTATAGAGATGAGACGATGACTCAGACAGCAGCTCTATAGAGATGAGATGATGACTCAGACAGCAGCTCTATAGAGATGAGATGATGACTCAGACAGCAGCTCTATAGAGATGAGATGATGACTCAGACAGCAGCTCTATAGAGATGAGATGATGACTCAGACAGCAAATCTATAGAGATGAAATGATGACTCAGACAGCAGCTCTATAGAGATGAGATGATGACTCAGACAGCAGCTCTATAGAGATGAGACGATGACTCAGGCAGCAGCTCTATAGAGATGAGACGATGACTCAGACAGCAGCTCTATAGAGATGAGATGATGACTCAGACAGCAGCTCTATGGAGATGAGACGATGACTCAGACAGCAGCTCTATAGAGATGAGACGATGACTCAGACAGCAGCTCTATAGAGATGAGATGATGACTTGGAATTAAATAATAAAGTCATCAAATAAAACCAATAAAATAAACACAACAACTGAAATATTTTAGTGAAGACGTGTGAAGAAATGATGTTTAATGATAAGCAGTAATGGACAGTTGCTGGTATCATGGGACATTTATTAATGACTTTATTCTGTGTTGTTACAGCATTAAACCCACATGATGCATAGTGCATTTAATGTCTAAAAATACTAATCAAACCTAAACCGAACCGACCTCAAAAAGCTTGAAATGCTCAGCACTAGTGTCTATATGATTTAGTTTAGTTATAATTTAATTGTTTTATCAAGGTAATTCACTGATAAATCAGCTTCTGTCCAGCCAATTTGCTACGCTATTCTTTTGGCTGAGAGCCCCTCTTCCAAGATTCAATTGAGTAGATCTCTCAAGACCCCGGGGGTATCGGGTTACATATCCACAGCCATTGTATGCTCGTGAGTCCCGCTTTAACACTCATTCGCTCGTCTGACTGTCCATCAATATGTGTCAGAACGGTACATCACATCCTGAAAGCTGAGAGTCTCCCGCCGCCATAAAGTAGTCCCATGATTCTACAACAAACAGAAATGCTTTGATATTCAATCAAATTTGAAAAATGTTTACACAAATTGTAGATGTGAAAGAAAACCACTTTGTGTTCATCACAGATGGACAAACTTTATATGAAATGAAAGCTGAGATCGTAACCAATTTGTAGCATTGCTTTCCAACTCTGTGATTACATTGGGAAAGAGAACAATGAATGAGGTCAGTGCATCAGGAAATTAGGCTGATTTGTTATATAAAATCTGTAAAAGTTGGTTGTGAGTATATGTAGATTACAAAAATAGCTTCTTTGTCACGACTCCCGCCGAAGTTGGCTCCCCTGCCTGTTCGGGCGGTGCTCAGCGGTCGTCGTCACCGGTCTACTAGCCGCCACCGATCCCTTTTCCTTTTTCTGTTTGTTTTGTCTTATTAGTTGCACCTGTGTCTAATTGTGTTTTCCTGATGGGCTTCCTTATTTAAGTCTAGTAAACCCGCCCTTGTTTTGTGCGGGATTCATTTTGTGTTACGTGTTGTGTCGTTGGGTTGGTTAGTGCTCTGGACCGTGTACCCTGTGTTTTGGGTTGGTCAGTATTTTCGCGCCCTTTGTTTTGGGTTGGTCAGTATTTTCGCGCCCTGTGTATTTTGATGCCAGATTAAAGTGCACTTTTTTCTTTGGAACTCTCTGCTCTCTGTGCCTGATTCTTACCTCACACACCCAGTCAATTCGTGACATTCTTCGCAAAGAGCAATTTCTCAAGTAACAATTTTACTAGGACTGTCTGGGAGTGATCTGAGTGGGGGAAATGGAAAACTAACTGTTATTGGCAGAGGTTTGGAACCAGACAGGCCGAAACTCCATCCCACCAAAACAGGCTGAAATTTCAGGCGGTCTTTTCAAACAGATCTTACACTGAAAGTGCATCATACTATAATTTTCCCATTTTCACAGTATTATTCCAACCTCATAGTGTGGAAAAATATATGAAACACAGGCAAATCTCGTTTTTGAGTGCACTGGGCCTTTCACATTAACAACCAGTCTATGTAATAGTGTATGGTTTAATGGGATGGTTAGGTGTATTTATTTGTGTTTTATTTATTTTTTTAACCTTTATTTACAGGATTGGTGGGTCCCCCTCGGGATGGTTGAGCTAACGTAGGCTAATGTGATTAGCATGAGGTTGTAAGTAACAAGAACATTGCCCAGGACATAGACATATCTGATATTGGCAGAAAGCTTAAATTCTTGTTAATCTAACTGCACTGTTCAATGTACAGTAGCTTTTACAATTAAATAATACCATGCTATTGTTTGAGGAGAGTGCACAGTTATGAACTTGAAAAGTTATTATTAAACCAATTAGGCTCATTTGAGCAGACATGATACAAATGTTTAAACAGAAATTAAATGGTTGATTGAATCAGTCTAAAACTTTGCACATACACTGCTGCCATCTAGTGGCCAAAATCTAAATTGCACCTGGGCTGGAATAATACATTATGGCCTTTCTCTTTTCAAATGGTATCAAGAATATGCATATCCTTGCTTCAGGTCCTGAACTACAGGCAGTTAGATTTGGGTATGTCATTTTAGGCGAAAATGTTAAAAAAAAGGGTCTGATCCCTTAACTAGGCAAGTCAGTTAAGAACAAATTCTTATTTACAATGACGGCCTACCAAATGGCAAAAGGCCTCCTGTGGGGACGAGGGCTGGGATTAAAAATAAATTCAATAAAAATATAGGACCAAACACACATCACAACAAGAGGGACACAACAACACTACATAAAGAGAGACCTAAGACAACAACAACATAGCAAGGCAGCAACACATGACAACACAGCATGGTAGCAACACAACATAGTCATAGCCTGTTCTCTCTGCTACCGCACGGCAAGTGGTGCAGGCGCGCCACGTCCAGGTCCAAAAGGCTTCTTAACAGCTTCTACCCATGAGACTCCTGAACATCTAATAAAATGTCTACACAGACTATTTGTATCCCCCCCCCCCCTTTATGCTGCTGCTACTCTCTGTTTATTATCTATGCATAGTCACTTTAACTCTACCTACATGTACATATTACCTCAATTACCTCAACTAACCGGTGCACCCGCGCATTGACTCTGTACCGGTTTCCACCTGTATATAGCCTTGCTTTTTATTTTACTGATGCTGTTTAATTATTTGTTATCTTTATTTTTTTACTTAACACTAATTATTAAAAAAAAAAATGTCTTAAAACTTCTTAAAGCATTGTTGGTTAAGGTCTTGTAAGTAAGCATTTCACCTGTTGTATTCAGCTCATGTGACAAATACAATTTGATTTGATTTGACAAGGCAGAAGCACAAAACATGGTACAAACATTATTGGGCACAGACAACAGCACAAAGGGCAAGAAGGTAGAGACAACAATGCATCATGCAAAGCAGCCACAACTGTGTGTATAGTTGAGTTAGAAGGATAGGGTGTAACTCCAGTGTAACTCGGTGTGTTAGTTGGTTGTAAAATTCCGTTATCCAAAAGTTTTTCAGGATTCCTGGTCGGAAGATTCTCGGAAGGATGGAATGTGCAGGGAATCTAGAACGTTGTGAAAGTTCCAATAAATGGGAATCGTGTAACTGAATGTCTGTATCTGATCTTCCAGTCTAGATGTGATTGTATGCGTGGTTGGGAGGGCTCTACCCCGTCCTCCGGCTGTACCCTGAAGAATGTATGTCATGACACCACCTGCCACCTCAACGTCCGCTGTGAGACCGGCCTGGACGGATACCCCAGGTGGGTCAACCAATCAATCAACCAACTAATCAACCAATCAAATCAAATGTTACTTTATAAAACCCTTTTTACATCTGCATTTGTCACAAAGCGCTTTACAGATACCCAGCCTAAAACCCCAAAGAGTAAGCAATTCAGAGACAGAAGCCACAGTGCCCAGGAAACCTAGAAAGAAACCTATAAACCTGGTCACTGTCCTCACAAGAAGAATATTGTAACCCAGGTAGGGTTATAGTAGAATTCTGGTAACTTTCCCAAAAATCACAGGTTTCCCAGAAATCCTGGGTGGAAGTTTCCTGGCATCAGAAAGGGAATAAGGAGAAGGAAATCTGGGAATCCTCATGGGAATTTGGGGAATGTTACTGGAATTTTGCAACTTTAAACTCAGGCGAGATCTGGCCAACTCTCCTCCTGGAGGGCTGCTAGATCTGCAGGGTTTTGCTCCAGACCTGTTCTAACATAACTGATTCAGCTAATTAAGGATCTGATGAGCAGCTAAATAGTAGAACAAGGTGTGTTAGAGTAGGGCTGGAGCAAAACCCTGAGCACACCCAGTATGTAAGGGTTGCGGAACTGGTGGTAGTGAAGTCAGACGCAGGAGAGCAGAAATAGGGAATAGCCAGAGCAGTTTAATTACAAAACCAACGGCAATACAAAAATAACCTACATGGGTACAAAACCCGACGCACACGAGCACTTACAAATTAACAATTCCACACAAGGACATGGGGGGAACAGAGGGTTAAATACACAACACTTAATGAGGGAAATGGAAACCAGGTGTGTAGGAAAACAAGACAAAACAAATGGAAAATTAAAAGTGGATCGACGATGGCTAGCAGACCGGTGACGCCAACCACCGAACACCGCCCGAACAAACGACTTTGGTGGAAGTCGTGACACAGTAGCTCTCTGGGAGGAGGGCTGGACCCCCCTGTAAATCCTGCACACCCAGTAGCTCCCTGGGAAGAGGGTTGGACCCCTCTGTAAATCCTGCACACCCAGTAGCTCCCTGGGAGGAGGGCTGGACCCCCCTGTAAATCCTGCACACCCAGTAGCTCTCTGGGAGGAGGGCTGGACCCCCCTGTAAATCCTGCACACCCAGTAGCTCTCTGGGAAGAGGGCTGGACCCCCCTGTAAATCCTGCACACCCAGTAGCTCCCTGGGAGGAGGGCTGGACCCCCCTGTAAATCCTGCACACCCAGTAGCTCCCTGGGAGGAGGGCTGAACCCCCCTGTAAATCCTACACACCCAGTAGCTATCTGGGAGGAGGGCTGGACCCCCCTGTAAATCCTGCACACCCAGTAGCTCCCTGGGAGGAGGGCTGGACCCCCCTGTAAATCCTGCACACCCAGTATCTCTCTGGGAGGAGGGCTGGACCCCCCTGTAAATCCTGCACACCCAGTAGCTCTCTGGGAGGAGGGCTGGACCCCACTGTAAATCCTGCACACCCAGTAGCTCCCTGGGAGGAGGGCTGGACCCCCCTGTAAATCCTGCACACCCAGTAGCTCTCTGGGAGGAGGGCTGGACCCCCCTGTAAATCCTGCACACCCAGTAGCTCCCTGGGAGGAGGGCTGGACCCCCCTGTAAATCCTGCACACCCAGTAGCTCCCTGGGAGGAGGGCTGGACCCCCCTGTAAATCCTGCACACCCAGTAGCTCTCTGGGAGGAGGGCTGGACCCCCCTGTATTTCAACTCTGAATTGAATGTTCTCCTTATCTGTCTGTCTCTGTCTCTGTCTCTGTCTCTGTCTCTGTCTCTGTCTCTGTCTCTCTCTCTCTCTCTCTCTCTCTCTCTCTCTCTCTCTCTCTCTCTCTCTCTCTCTCTCTCTCTCTCTCTGTGTCTCTCTGTCTCTGTCTCTCTCTCTCTCTCTCTCTATCTCTCTCTCTCTCCTCTGTCAGGTGCTTGTGTAACTCCCAACAGATCGGCGATGGCTACCGTTGTTATGGCAACCTGATGGAACGGCTAGTGGAGCTTAACAGGGAGGGGACACACAAGGGGAAGCTCTCTGGAGCCATCTCGCTATTCGGTACCCAACCTCCCTGTATGTGTTATTGTTGTTGTTAAAAGGCAGGTTACTAATGTCTGTTTTCTTTATGTTCAGTGGGAGGCTGTATGCTGACCATGAGTCAACAGGGACCGTTCACCGCTTTCATCCCTCTACGCATTGTGCCTCTAGCAGTAAGTTAACGTAACGACCTAACCCTTATAACGTAACCCTGACAACCTAACCCTAACAACCTAACCCTAACAACCTAACCCTTATAACGTAACCCTAACAACCTAACCCTAACAACCTAACCATAACAACCTAACCCTAACAACCTAACCCAGAGGTTGCTAATCATACTAACCTTACCCTGATCCCAGATATGTCTGTGCTTTAGTCCAGGGATTTTCAAACCTCTCCTCAGGACCCCCAGCCGTTCCCTGTCCAGGGGTCTAGGGGTTATCAAACCTCTCCCCAGGACCCCCAGCCGTTCCCTGTCTAGGGGTTATCAAACCTCTCCTCAGGACCCCCAGCCGTTCCCTGTCTAGGGGTTATCAAACCTCTCCCCAGGACCCCCAGCCGTTCCCTGTCTAGGGGTTATCAAACCTCTCCTCAGGACCCCCAGCCGTTCCCTGTCTAGGGGTTATCAAACCTCTCCTCAGGACCCCCAGCTGTTCCCTGTCTAGGGGTTATCAAACCTCTCCTCAGGACCCCCAGCCGTTCCCTGTCTAAGGGTTATCAAACCTCTCCTCAGGACCCCCAGCGGTTCCCTGTTTAGGGGTTATCAAACCTCTCCTCAGGACCCCCAGCCGTTCCCTGTATTAGAACTGTTCCAGAGCTAGCACACCTGATTCAACAAGCTAATCATCAAGCCCTTTAATAGGTCAATCAGCTAGTCCAGGGCTACAACAGCACCTCTGCTTTAGTCCACTCCTCTGCCTCATGCCAACCAGTCAGATAAAGCACGTTCAGATTTGAACAGACCAGAGCTGCATCCCAAGCTTATGCTCTCTTTAGCTAAAGTGTTAGCAAGAGATAAATGTGTACTAGGTGTGTATAAATGTGTACTAGGTGTGTATAAATGTGTACTAGGTGTGTATAAATGTGTACTAGGTGTGTATAAATGTGTACTAGGTGTGTATAAATGTGTACGAAATTCCACGACTTTCCAGGAATCCTGGTTGGAAGATTGTTAGATTTAAAAGGGAATGACTCGGAAAACTGTGAATCCTCCAACCAGGATTTTTGGAAAACCAGGGAATTTTGGGGGGAAAATGACTGGAATGTTGCAGCCTTAGAGATGCAGCCCAGGTTACTGACTCCTGTCCTGTCGTCCATCCTCCTCAGGGCGTGACCGACGAGTCTGTGTGTCAACGTTACCTGCTGAGGGGTCAGTACCTGTATAAAAGCCTGGGTAGAACCGACGTCTATACTGCAAGTGGACTACAACTCAGGTTCAAGCCCAATAAGGTGACTACAACTCAGGTTCAAGCCCAATAAGGTGACTACAACTCAGGTTCAAGCCCAATAAGGTGACTACAAGTCAGGTTCAAGCTCGATAAGGTGACTACAACTCTGGTTCAAGGCCAATAAGGTGAAGGAAATACTATATTCTCATTCATCTGTTAGTCTAGGCACATCATATCTTTCATATCTTGTTTCAAATCATATGTTTCAATAATCTTTCAGCTACAGGATAAACTAGATCTCTGTGACTTTTCTCCAGAAATTAAAGCATTCTGAATACTGAATATTGAATGCTTTGGGTAAGGTTGCAAAATGCTGCATAGGTTTTTCCCAGTTGGAATATTCCTGGAATCAGAAAGGGAATAAGCAGGAAATCCAATAAGCCTCCAACAGGGATTTCTGGGATGTTACAGGAATTTTGCAACCCTAAATTATCTTGTTTATAATCTTAAAAATGTCCTCATTCTTTAGGGATTCATCTCAAATGGCACCCTATTACCTTTATAGTTCACTACTTTGACCAGGGCTCATAGGGCTCATAGGGCTCTTGGGAATAGGACTATATAGGAAATAGGGTGCCATTTAGAATGCAGTTTGGTCCCACCCCAATGTGTTTGGCCCCACCCCCAATGTATTTGGTCCCACCCCCAATGTGGTGGTCCCACCCCCAATGTGGTGGTCCCACCCCCAATGTATTTGGTCCCACCCCCAATGTATTTGGTCCCACCCCCAATGTGGTGGTCCCACCCCCAATGTATTTGGTCCCACCCCCAATGTATTTGGTCCCACCCCCAATGTAATTGGTCCCACCCCCAATGTGGTGGTCCCACCTCTTCAAGGAATACCTAGGATAGGATAAAGCAATCCTTCTGCCCCCCCCCCCCCCTTAAAAGATTTAGATGCACTATTGTAAAGTGGCTGTTCCACTGGATGTCATAAGGTGAATGCACCAATTTGTAAGTCGCTCTGGATAAGAGCGTCTGCTAAATGACTTAAATGTAAATGTAAATGTAATTTGTTTTGTGTTGTTTGACAGCAATTCATATTGGTGAAGTCTCCTGAGACTCTCTACTCAGTCATCCAGCAGGACATCCCAGCAGCCAATGGGGTTATCCATATCATCGACCAGCCAATCATGCCCAGGAATATCATCCCTGACAGCCCAAAGGATGAGCAGGTGTTACCATATAATTAGAATGAGTAGTACACCTCCGCCCAGAGGTCCTCTCTACCGCTGGTTTTCCTTCGCATAGTGTTTTTAAACCCTGGTCCTGGGGGGCACATTTTAGTTTTTGCCCACGGCACATAACACCTGATTCAAATAATCAACTCATCATTAAAAACTTGTATTAGTGTAATCAGCTGTGTAGTTGCTAGGGCAAAAAAACAAAAACGTGCACTCCTTTGGGTCCCCAGAACCAGGATGAAGAAACACTACCTTAGCATTATACTATGCTACCATTTGTGATTGGGATGATACCATAGAGTTGCATAGAGGGCCCACTTTTCACACAACAGTGCAATTGAGGACTTTCACCATTTTGAAGTAGCCAATTGGCTGGGACTTCCTACAGTATGGGTTGTAAGGAAGGATCATGTAATTCTATCAAGGTCAACGGGAGGGATCAGCCCATGAATTATGCTCATGAGAAAACATTCCATACTCTAGGTGGCAGTATGCAACCTTTCAGTTTGTTTACAGACCGTCAAATAAACTCACAGAAGTAGTAGGAGAAGAAGAAGAAGAAATTAACTACTTTAAAATGGAGATATCCCTCAGATGCGCTGCCTATTTTCACACAGGAGCCAAATATGGCAAAGCTACAAAGATGTGCCCTCTATAAAACTCTTTCGATGATACTGACTGATCATTCTCTCACTTGAAGTTTGCTGATAAGACCATCGGGGAGATCCTGACAAAAGATGAGAAATACAACCGTTTCCTCTCGCTGGTGGACGTGAGTGAAACTCTAATGGTTTTTCACGAAGATGTTTTGTTTCAGGGTTTCATATTCACAAAGAGTCTCAGAGTTCTGATCTAGGATCAGGTCCCTCCATGTCCCATGAAATCTTATTTTATTATAATCTGAAACGTTAAACTGATCCTAGATCATCCTACTATGAGTACAGGCCATGGTCGTATTCCTTCTGATGTACTTCACCTACTGATTGGACCATTCTGGCATAATGCTTCTTAAAGCATTCTGCTGCTAGGTTATAGAGAAAGGGAAAGGGGAGGATACCTAGTCCATTGGAAAGGGGGGATACCTAGTCCGTTGGAAAGGGGGGATACCTAGTCCGTTGGAAAGGGGGGGATACCTAGTCCGTTGGAAAGGGGGGGATACCTAGTCCGTTGGAAAGGGGGGATACCTAGTCCGTTGGAAAGGGGGATACCTAGTCAGTTGGAAAGGGGGGATACCTAGTCCGTTGGAAAGGGGGGATACCTAGTCCGTTGGAAAGGGGGGATACCTAGTCAGTTGAAAAGGGAAAGGGGGGGGATACCTAGTCAGTTG
Source organism: Salvelinus fontinalis (assembly GCF_029448725.1). NCBI lineage: Eukaryota > Metazoa > Chordata > Actinopteri > Salmoniformes > Salmonidae > Salvelinus > Salvelinus fontinalis. Next base: position 65,394,659 of record NC_074667.1, read on the forward strand.
AAAAGGGAAAGGGGGATACCTAGTCCGTTGGAAAGGGAAAGGGGGGGGATACCTAGTCAGTTGGAAAGGGAAAGGGGGATACCTAGTCAGTTGGAAAGGGGGGATACCTAGTCAGTTGGAAAGGGGGGATACCTAGTCCGTTGGAAAGGGGGGATACCTAGTCCGTTGGAAAGGGGGGATACCTAGTCAGTTGAAAAGGGAAAGGGGGGGGATACCTAGTCAGTTGGAAAGGGGGGGATACCTAGTCCGTTGGAAAGGGAAAGGGGGATACCTAGTCCGTTGGAAAGGGAAAGGGGGATACCTAGTCAGTTGGAAAGGGGGATACCTAGTCAGTTGGAAAGGGGGGATACCTAGTCCGTTGGAAAGGGGGGGATACCTAGTCAGTTGGAAAGGGGGGATACCTAGTCCGTTGGAAAGGGGGGATACCTAGTCCGTTGGAAAGGGGGGATACCTAGTCCGTTGGAAAGGGGGATACCTAGTCAGTTGTAAAGGGGGATACCTAGTCAGTTGTAAAGGGGGATACCTAGTCAGTTGGAAAGGGGGATACCTAGTCAGTTGGAAAGGGGGATACCTAGTCAGTTGGAAAGGGGGGATACCTAGTCCGTTGGAAAGGGGGGATACCTAGTCAGTTGTACAACTGAATGCATTCAACTGAAATGTGTCTTCTGCATTTAACCGCATTTAACTCGGGGGAGGTGCGGGGGACTGCCTTAATCGACGACTTGCTCAGGGGCAGACCGACAGATATTAACCTTGTAGAGAGCACTAATGATAATGCATGACCTAATTATTGAATATCTGTCTGTCTGTCTGTCTGTCTGTCTGTCTGTCTGTCTGTCTGTCTGTCTGTCTGTCTGTACATCTGTCTGTCTGTACATCTGTCTGTCTGTACATCTGTCTGTCTGTACATCTGTCTGTCTGTCTGTCTTTCAGAACTGTGGGACTACTCTGCCTCTGAGAGGTCCTGGTCCTCTCACTGTGTTCGTCCCGACCAACGATGCTGTGGACAAGTTCAGAGACGGCAGGCTGATATATATGCTGTACCACGTGAGTACTAATACTATACTATATACATGTATGCTGTACCACGTGAGTACTACCGTGTACTGCTGTACAGTGCATTTGGAAATTACTCAGACCCCTTCCCTTTTTCCACATTTTGTTACGTTACAGCCTTATTCTAAAATGGATTAAAGAATTGTTTCCCTCATCAATCTACATCACAATACACCATAATGACATCACAATACCCCATAATGACATCACAATGCCCCATAATGACAAAGTGAAAAAGGATTTTTTTTGAATTTTTTGCAAATGTATTTAAAAAGAAAACAGAATTACCTTATTTACGTAAGTATTCAGACCCTTTGCTTTGAGAAATTGAGCTCAGGTGCATCCTGTTTCCATTGATCATCCTTGAGATGTTTCCACAACTTGACTGCAGTCCACCTGTGGTAAATTCAATTGATTGGACATGATTTGGAAAGACACACACCTGTCTATCTATATAAGGTCCCACAGTTGACAGTGCATGTCAGAGCGAAAACCAAGCCACGATTGTACCAAAAAATGTCTGCAGAATTGAAGGTCCCCAAGAACACAGTGGCCTCCATCATTCTTAAATGGAAGAAGTTTGGAACCACCAAGACACTTCCTAGAGCTGGCCGCCCCGGCCAAACTGAGCAATCAGGGGAGAAGGTCATAGGTCAGGGAGGTGACCAAGAACCCAATGGTCACTCTGACAGAGCTCCAGAGTTCCTCTGTGGAGATGGGAGAACCTTCCAGAAGGACAACAATCTCTGCAGCACTCCACCAATCAGGCCTTTATGGTAGAGTGGCCAGACTGAAGCCACTCCTCAGTATAAGGCACATGACAGACCTCTTGGAGTTTGCCAAAAGGCACCTAAAGACTCTCAGACCATGAGAAACAAGATTCTCTGGTCTGATGAAACCAAGATTGAACACTTTGACCTAAATGCCAAGTGTCACGTCTGGAGGAAACCTGGCACCATCCCTACGGTGAAGCATGGTGGTGGCAGCATCATGCTGTTGGGATGTTTTTCAGCGGCAGGGACTGGGAGACTAGTCAGGATCGAGGGAAAGATGAACGGAGCAAAGTACAGAGAGATCCTTGATGAAAACCTGCTCCAGAACGCTCAGGACCTCAATCTGGGGCGAAGGTTGACCTTCCAACAGGACAACGACCCTAAGCACACAGCCAATACAACGCAGTAGTGGCTTCGGGACAGGTCTCTGAATGTCTTTGAGTGGCCCAGCCAAAGCCCGGCTTGAACCCGATCGAACATCTCTGGAGAGACCTGAAAATAGCTGTGCTGTGACGCTCCCCATCCAACCTGACAGAGCTTGAGGCTCGAGACATCTCGAGGCTGTAATCTCTGCCAAAGGCGCTTTAACAAAGTACTGAGTAAAGGGTCTGAAAACTTATGTAAATCTAATATTTCAGTTTATTTTATTTGATAAATTAGCAAAAATGTCAAAACTTGTTTTTGCTTTGTCATTATTGTGTATTGTGTGTAGATTGAGGGGAAAAACACAATTTAATCCATTTTAGAATAAGGCTGTATCGTAACAAAATGTGGGAAAAGTCAAGGGGTCTGAATACTTTCCGAATGCCCTGTATATCTTGATATAGATGCTGTATTATATACTACTACTATAGATGCTATATCATTTACTACTACTTTAGATGCTGTATTATATACTAGAACTATAGATGCTGTATCATTTACTACTACTATAGATGCTGTATTATATACTAGAACTATAGATGCTGTATTATATACTACTACTATAGATGCTATATCATTTACTACTACTATAGATGCTGTATCATTTACTACTACTATAGATGCTGTATTATATACTAGAACTATAGATGCTGTATCATATACTACTACTATAGATGCTGTATCATTTACTACTACTATAGATGCTGTATTATATACTAGAACTATAGATGCTGTATCATTTACTACTACTTTAGATGCTGTATCATATACTACTACTATAGATACTATATTATATACTACTACTTTAGATGCTATATCATTTACTACTACTATAGATGCTGTATTATATACTAGAACTATAGATGCTGTATCATTTACTACTACTTTAGATGCTGTATCATATACTACTACTATAGATACTATATTATATACTACTACTTTAGATGCTATATCATTTACTACTACTTTAGATGCTGTATCATATACTACTACTATAGATGCTGTATTATATACTACTACTATAGATGCTATATCATTTACTACTACTTTAGATGCTGTATCATATACTACTACTATAGATGCTGTATTATATACTACTACTATAGATGCTGTATCATTTACTACTACTATAGATACTATATTATATACTACTACTTTAGATGCTATATCATTTACTACTACTTTAGATGCTGTATCATATACTACTACTATAGATGCTGTATCATATACTACTACTTTAGATGCTATATCATTTACTACTACTTTAGATGCTGTATCATTTACTACTACTATAGATGCTGTATTATATACTACTACTATAGATGCTGTATCATATACTACTACTATAGATGCTGTATTATATACTACTACTATAGATGCTGTATTATATACTACTACTATAGATGCTATATCATATACTACTACTTTAGATGCTGTATCATTTACTACTACTTTAGATGCTATATCATATACTACTACTTTAGATGCTATATCATATACTACTACTATAGATGCTGTATTATATACTACTACTATAGATGCTGTATCATATACTACTACTATAGATGCTGTATCATTTACTACTACTATAGATGCTATATCATTTACTACTACTATAGATGCTGTATCATATACTACTACTATAGATGCTGTATCATTTACTACTACTATAGATGCTATATCATATACTACTACTATAGATGCTATATCATATACTACTACTATAGATGCTGTATCATTTACTACTACTATAGATGCTATATCATATACTACTACTATTGATGCTGTATCATTTACTACTACTATAGATGCTATATCATTTACTACTACTATAGATGCTATATTATACTATATATACAATTTTCGAAAGTAATACAATATAAAGGTAATACGGTGTCATTTGGGAAGCAGAAATTTTCATCCACAGTAATTGAGAAATAATTTGTGAAGGGAAATCGCAGTAATGTGAACAACAGTGAATCCTTCACCCTACAGTATTCCCAGTGACCCTACAGTATCCCCAGTGACCCTACAGTATCCCCAGTGACCCTACAGTATTCCCAGTGACCCTACAGTATTCCCAGTGACCCTACAGTATCCCCAGTGACCCTACAGTATTCCCAGTGACCCTACAGTATTCCCAGTGACCATGCAGTATTCCCAGTGACCCTACAGTATTCCCAGTGACCCTACAGTATTCCCAGTGACCCTACAGTATCCCCAGTGACCCTACAGTATCCCCAGTGACCCTACAGTATTCCCAGTGACCATGCAGTATTCCCAGTGACCCTACAGTATTCCCAGTGACCCTACAGTATTCCCAGTGACCATGCAGTATTCCCAGTGACCCTACAGTATTCCCAGTGACCATGCAGTATTCCCAGTGACCCTACAGTATTCCCAGTGACCATGCAGTATTCCCAGTGACCCTACAGTATTCCCAGTGACCCTACAGTATTCCCAGTGACCATGCAGTATTCCCAGTGACCCTACAGTATTCCCAGTGACCCTACAGTATTCCCAGTGACCCTACAGTATTCCCAGTGACCCTACAGTATCCCCAGTGACCCTACAGTATTCCCAGTGACCATGCAGTATTCCCAGTGACCATGCAGTATTCCCAGTGACCCTACAGTATTCCCAGTGACCATGCAGTATTCCCAGTGACCCTACAGTATTCCCAGTGACCCTACAGTATTCCCAGTGACCCTACAGTATTCCCAGTGACCCTACAGTATTCCCAGTGACCCTACAGTATTCCCAGTGACTCTACAGTATTCCCAGTGACCCTACGGTTTCCCAGTGGCCATACAGTATTCCCAGTGACCATACAGTTTTCCCAGTGACCCTACAGTATTCCCAGTGACCCTACGGTTTTCCCAGTGACCCTACAGTATTCCCAGTGACCCTACAGTATTCCCAGTGACTCTACAGTATTCCCAGTGACCCTACGGTTTCCCAGTGACCATACAGTATTCCCAGTGACCATACAGTTTTCCCAGTGACCCAGCAGTATTCCCAATGATCATGCAGTATTCCCAGTGACCATGCAGTGTTCCCAGTGACCATGCAGAATTCCCAGTGACCCTACAGTATTCCCAGTGACCCTACGGTATTCCCAGTGACCCTACAGTATTCCCAGTGACCCTACGGTTTTCCCAGTGACCCTACGGTATTCCCAGTGACCCTACGGTATTCCCAGTGACCCTACGGTTTTCCCAGTGACCCTACGGTATTCCCAGTGACCCTACGGTATTCCCAGTGTGAAACTGTTGAATGTAGAACTCTATTCTCTCCCGCTGAAGGCCCAGGGCAAGCTTCAAGAGCTACTGAAACACCACATCTACTCCCAGGCTGCGGTAAGCTCCTTTACCACATGTTACAAGAGCTTATGTTACAGGTGGGATCTGAACCCCGGTCTCCGACGTGAAAAAACAATTTAGAAAATTGTACAAAACGTATCATGTTGTTGATGAGGTCATCTGGCTGAATGCACCTTTTAGAATGGGCTCCACTCAAACAGACACGTTTAAAACTCTAAATGCTTGTAGCCAAAACTTGTAAATGTTTAAACATCTGCAACTGCTAAACAACTTGAAAACGTTAACACAGTGAGTGCTGGATTAGATTGTCCACTTTAACTGCCTTTGGAACCCTGCACCTAAATACTTTTGATTAGGAGTTACTTTTCATTACAATTACTGAGTCGAACACAGCTATTCATTCCTGTTACGCTCCTTGCCTATGGAACATAGCTATTAATTCTTGATTCTATCTCTTTAGTTGACCGTGGACCAGCTGGCAAGCATGAGTCTGATTCAGACTATGGCCAATCAGATCCTACTAGTCAACATCACCAACGATGTAAGTTCTGTTATTATAAGACGAGCTGCTTCCCAAGTGACAACCTATTCTCTATAGGGCCCTGGTCAACAGTAGTACTACACCCTATTCTCTATAGGGCCCTGGTCAACAGTAGTACTACACCCTATTCTCTATAGGGCCCTGGTCAACAGTAGTACTACACCCTATTCTCTATAGGGCCCTGGTCAACAGTAGTACTATACCCTATTCTCTATAGGGCCCTGGTCAACAGTAGTACTACACCCTATTCTCTATAGGCCCTGGTCAACAGTAGTACTACACCCTATTCTCTATAGGGCCCTGGTCAACAGTAGTACTACACCCTATTCTCTATAGGGCCCTGGTCAACAGTAGTACTACACCCTATTCTCTATAGGGCCCTGGTCAACAGTAGTACTATACCCTATTCTCTATAGGGCCCTGGTCAACAGTAGTACTGCACCCTATTCTCTATAGGGCCCTGGTCAACAGTAGTACTACACCCTATTCTCTATAGGGCCCTGGTCAACAGTAGTACTACACCCTATTCTCTATAGGGCCCTGGTCAACAGTAGTACTACACCCTATTCTCTATAGGGCCCTGGTCAACAGTAGGGTACTACACCCTATTCTCTATAGGGCCCTGGTCAACAGTAGTACTACACCCTATTCTCTATAGGGCCCTGGTCAACAGTAGTACTACACCCTATTCTCTATAGGGCCCTGGTCAACAGTAGTACTACACCCTATTCTCTATAGGGCCCTGGTCAACAGTAGTACTACACCCTATTCTCTATAGGACCCTGGTCAACAGTAGGGTACTACACCCTATTCTCTATAGGGCCCTGGTCAACAGTAGGGTACTACACCCTATTCTCTATAGGGCCCTGGTCAACAGTAGTACTACACCCTATTCTCTATAGGGCCCTGGTCAACAGTAGTACTACACCCTATTCTCTATAGGGCCCTGGTCAACAGTAGTACTACACCCTATTCTCTATAGGGCCCTGGTCAACAGTAGGGTACTACACCCTATTCTCTATAGGCCCTGGTCAACAGTAGTACTACACCCTATTCTCTATAGGGCCCTGGTCAACAGTAGTACTACACCCTATTCTCTATAGGGCCCTGGTCAACAGTAGTACTACACCCTATTCTCTATAGGGCCCTGGTCAACAGTAGTACTACACCCTATTCTCTATAGGGCCCTGGTCAACAGTAGTACTACACCCTATTCTCTATAGGGCCCTGGTCAACAGTAGTACTACACCCTATTCTCTATAGGGCCCTGGTCAACAGTAGGGTACTACACCCTATTCTCTATAGGGCCCTGGTCAACAGTAGTACTACACCCTATTCTCTATAGGGCCCTGGTCAACAGTAGTACTACACCCTATTCTCTATAGGGCCCTGGTCAACAGTAGGGTACTATACAAGGAACAAGGTGCCATTTGGGAGACACCGGGATCTTTTCTGTAAAATAGTGTTGATTCTAAAAGGGAGAACTAAATGATAGGTTGATCATGTGAATCATGACTCAGTGTTCTTTACTGTTTACTTGACTTGTCATTTAATTGTGATTTGTTAAAGGGGAGGGTCACTATTTTATAACTTAATGTTAGAGACATTGGACCACTTTCAGGATGAAAAACCATCTATCATAAGTTATACAATTCTGAACTTCCCCTTTTTTAAGGACATCTCCATTGGTATGACTCTTTATGTGTCTGACAGGGCCTGGTGCTGCTGGGCGGGAAACCTCTTCAGATTACTAATATTATGGCATCCAATGGTGTGATCCATATGATTGACGGGGTTCTAGTCCCGCCCTCGATCGTCCCCATCCTGCCTAAGAGATGTGATGTCACAGAGAACAAAATCATCGTGGTAGGTGGGAACATCCTGTTCTGTTCCTGTCTAGTCTAATTGAGAGAGAAAAAAATGACTGCGGCATTGTGATGTTGTTTGTGTGTCTGTTCTCCAGGGCCCGTGTGTGAGGTGTAGCCATCTCTACGAGTCCCATTGCCCCAAGGGAAGCATAGAACTGGTAAAATAATCACAGCAATGTTTTCTATTCCTCTCATGAAGGTGGCTGTTAATAAACACCTGTGTCTGCTATCCCCGATGCAGTGAAACGATCCTAAGCTTCTGCTCCATCTTTTTGAGTGTGGCTCCATGTCTGCATCTCTATTCAGCTCATGGCCTGTATTATTATACAAAGTAGTTCCTACTATTTATTTATTTTTAAATACCAGCTTCATAAACAATTACACATATTTCTAATGATTTATCTACACTCAAATCTAATCAAATGTTTGCTTTTTTGTCAAATGCCTGCACAGGATACAACTATGTATATTGGTTCTAGGCTAACGACCCTCTTCTGTTGCTATTAAGATACAGTACTTATTGTTGTTTCTGTACCACAGCAAAGTCACATGAAGGATTGTGACTATGAGGTATTTCCTTTCAACCCCACGCTCAATAAAGGTTGTGCTAAATACTGCAACACTACTATTGAGGTAAGTTCTCTTGGTTCATTTTCCTTGTTAAGCTCTTGGTTCATTTCCTGGCTCAGCTCTTGGTTCATTTTCATTGTTAAGCTCTTGGTTCATTTTCCTTGATAAGCTCTTGGTTCATTTCCTGGCTCAGCTCTTGGTTCATTTCCCTTGTTAAGCTCTTGGTTCATTTTCCTTGTTAAGCTCTTGGTTCATTTTCCTTGTTAAGCTCTTGGTTCATTTTCCTTGTTAAGCTCTTGGTTCATTTTCCTTGTTAAGCTCTTGGTTCATTTCCTGGCTCAGCTCTTGGTTCATTTCCTGGCTCAGCTCTTGGTTAATTTTCCTTGTTAAGCTCTTGGTTCATTTCCTGGCTCAGCTCTTGGTTCATTTTCCTTGTTAAGCTCTTGGTTCATTTCCCTTGTTAAGCTCTTGGTTCATTTCCTGGCTCAGCTCTTGGTTCATTTCCTGGCTCAGCTCTTGGTTAATTTCCCTTGTTAAGCTCTTGGTTCATTTTCCTTGTTAAGCTCTTGGTTCATTTCCTGGCTCAGCTCTTGGTTCATTTTCCTTGTTAAGCTCTTGGTTCATTTTCCTTGTTAAGCTCTTGGTTCATTTTCCTTGTTAAGCTCTTGGTTCATTTCCCTTGTTAAGCTCTTGGTTCATTTTCCTTGTTAAGCTCTTGGTTCATTTTCCTTGTTAAGCTCTTGGTTCATTTTCCTTGTTAAGCTCTTGGTTCATTTCCCTTGTTAAGCTCTTGGTTCATTTTCCTTGTTAAGCTCAAGGTTCATTTTCCTTGTTAAGCTCTTGGTTCATTTCCTGGCTCAGCTCTTGGTTCATTTTCCTTGTTAAGCTCTTGGTTCATTTTCCTTGTTAAGCTCTTGGTTCATTTTCCTTGTTAAGCTCTTGGTTCATTTCCCTTGTTAAGCTCTTGGTTCATTTTCCTTGTTAAGCTCTTGGTTCATTTTCCTTGTTAAGCTCTTGGTTCATTTCCTGGCTCAGCTCTTGGTTCATTTTCCTTGTTAAGCTCTTGGTTCATTTTCCTTGTTAAGCTCTTGGTTCATTTTCCTTGTTAAGCTCTTGGTTCATTTCCTGGCTCAGCTCTTGGTTCATTTTCCTTGTTAAGCTCTTGGTTCATTTCCTGGCTCAGCTCTTGGTTCATTTCCTGGCTCAGCTCTTGGTTAATTTTCCTTGTTAAGCTCTTGGTTCATTTCCTGGCTCAGCTCTTGGTTCATTTTCCTTGTTAAGCTCTTGGTTCATTTCCCTTGTTAAGCTCTTGGTTCATTTCCTGGCTCAGCTCTTGGTTCATTTCCTGGCTCAGCTCTTGGTTAATTTCCCTTGTTAAGCTCTTGGTTCATTTTCCTTGTTAAGCTCTTGGTTCATTTCCTGGCTCAGCTCTTGGTTCATTTGCTTGTTAAGCTCTTGGTTCATTTTCCTTGTTAAGCTCTTGGTTCATTTTCCTTGTTAAGCTCTTGGTTCATTTCCTGGCTCAGCTCTTGGTTCATTTTCCTTGTTAAGGTCTTGGTTCATTTTCCTTGTTAAGCTCTTGGTTCATTTTCCTTGTTAAGCTCTTGGTTCATTTCCCTTGTTAAGCTCTTGGTTCATTTTCCTTGTTAAGCTCAAGGTTCATTTTCCTTGTTAAGCTCTTGGTTCATTTCCTGGCTCAGCTCTTGGTTCATTTTCCTTGTTAAGCTCTTGGTTCATTTTCCTTGTTAAGCTCTTGGTTCATTTTCCTTGTTAAGCTCTTGGTTCATTTTCCTTGTTAAGCTCTTGGTTCATTTCCCTTGTTAAGCTCTTGGTTCATTTCCTGGCTCAGCTCTTGGTTCATTTCCTTGTTAAGCTCTTGGTTCATTTTCCTTGTTAAGCTCTTGGTTCATTTTCCTTGTTAAGCTCTTGGTTCATTTCCCTTGTTAAGCTCTTGGTTCATTTTCCTTGTTAAGCTCTTGGTTCATTTTCCTTGTTAAGCTCTTGGTTCATTTCCTGGCTCAGCTCTTGGTTCATTTTCCTTGTTAAGCTCTTGGTTCATTTCCTGGCTCAGCTCTTGGTTCATTTTCCTTGTTAAGCTCTTGGTTCATTTCCCTTGTTAAGCTCTTGGTTCATTTTCCTTGTTAAGTGCTTGGTTCATTTTCCTTGTTAAGCTCTTGGTTCATTTCCTGGCTCAGCTCTTGGTTCATTTTCCTTGTTAAGCTCTTGGTTCATTTTCCTTGTTAAGCTCTTGGTTCATTTTCCTTGTTAAGCTCTTGGTTCGTTTTCTTTGTTAAGCGAATGGTTAATTTTCCTTGTTAAGCTCTTGGTTAATTTTCCTTGTTAAGCTCTTGGTTCATTTCCTGGCTCAGCTCTTGGTTCGTTTTCCTTGTTAAGCTCTTGGTTCATTTCCTGGCTCAGCTCTTGGTTCATTTCCTGTATCTTTTTCATTCTTTCATTCATCATGTAGAGAGAGAATGATATGTCTGGTATGTTTATAGCAATATCTTCTTAATGAAGAATAAAGTAAAGAAAGAGATTAAATACGAACATGACGTTAACAAATAGTTTTGGTTAGGATTACAACAGACTTGCGGACCAAATGGCACTCTATTCTTTAAGTAGTTCACTACTTTTGACCAGAGCTTTGTGGAGTCCTGTGGAGCCCTATGGAGCTCTATGGGCCATGGTCAAAAGTATTACACTACACAGGGAATAGGGTGCGTTTGCGACCCTGCAGTCTCAGTGAGTGATTTGTTGCTGTTGAGTTGCAGAGAGCAGAGTGCTGCAGTGGCTTCTATGGACCTGAGTGTAAAACGTGTACGGGAGGTTTCCAGACACCCTGTTATGGCAAAGGCACTGTAAGTAAAGACTCTCTCTAACTAACAAATCGCTCTCTCAGCAGTCTGACGATCACGCACGCACGCACGCACACGCGCACGCACGCACACGCACAAGATGGAAAGACGGAGCCATACTGTTTTGGTTGCTGTCTTGCGAAACGCCGACTCAACTTTCCTATTTTGTGATTCTTTTGGCGTTTATCTTCAATGTATCCGCAATATTTTCTTATGATCTACAAAAACGTTTTAACATCAGGTCGGCAGTTACTAAGCTAAATTCTGGCTTCGACTTCAACTCATCTGCCATGGGCTCTTTGTGGTACCTCCGACCCAATCGTCGAGCTACCCAAGAGGAAATGCCAGCGGAAAAGAGGCAGGAGAGCTAAGTGAGACTAAGGCGAAGGGAAAACCAGACCATACTTCTGTCCATCCCAGTTTCCTAGTCACTTGAAAATAAGACGGATGACCTCTGAACGCGGATATGCGATCAACGGGACTCTCTCGTAACTACAATGTTCTCCGTTTTTTTGTGCTGAAACATTGCTTTCGGACAAGATACCCCCTCCATGGCTATCCAACTCGATGGATTCTCCATTCACCGAGCGGACAGGACATTTAGGAACATTGTGTGTCTATTTCTATTGTAATGATCTTGTCTTTAACTCTGCGTTGTTGGAAAAGGCCCAGTCAGTCATGATTTCACTGTTCATCTACACATTGTTGTTTACCAAGCATGTGACAATTTTTTACATTTGATTTTAATTTGAAATCCAGAGTGGGAGTGGTCTGTCTCTTCATCAACAATAAAATATGTGCAGACTAGCTCAGTAGATAATAGTCTATAGTCTCAGTCTATAGTCTCAGTCTGTAGTCTCAGTCTGTAGACTCAGTCTGTAGTCTCAGTCTGTAGTCTCAGTCTATAGTCTCAGTCTGAAGTCTCAGTCTGAAGTCTCAGTCTGAAGTCTCAGTCTGAAGTCTCAGTCTGAAGTCTCAGTCTGTAGTCTCAGTCTGTAGTCTCAGTCTGAAGTCTCAGTCTGTAGTCTCAGTCTGAAGTCTCAGTCTGTAGTCTCAGTCTGTAGTCTCAGTCTGTAGTCTCAGTCTGTAGTCTCAGCCTGTAGTCTCAGTCTGTAGTCTCAGTCTGTAGTTTCAGTCTGTAGTCTCAGTCTGTAGTCTCAGTCTGTAGTCTCAGTCTAAAGTCTCAGTCTGTAGTCTCAGTCTGTAGTCTCAGTCTGTAGTCTCAGTCTGTAGTCTCAGTCTGTAGTCTCAGTCTGTAGTCTCAGTCTATATTCTCAGTCTGTAGTCTCAGTCTATATTCTCAGTCTATAGGCTCAGTCTATAGGCTCAGTCTGTAGTCTCAGTCTAAAGTCTCAGTCTGTAGTCTCAGTCAGTAGTCTCATTCTATAGTCTCAGTCTGTAGTCTCAGTCTGTAGTCTCAGTCTATATTCTCAGTCTGTAAACTCAGTCTGTAGACTCAGTCTAAAGTCTCAGTCTGTAGTCTCAGTCTAAAGTCTCAGTCTATAGTCTCAGTCTAAAGTGTCAGTCTGTAGTCTCAGTCTGTAGTCTCAGTCTGTAGTCTCAGTCTATAGTCTCAGTCTATAGTCTCAGTCTATAGTCTCAGTCTGTAGTCTCAGTCTGTAATCTCAGTCTATAGTCTCAGTCTATAAGCTCAGTCTATAAGCTAAGTCTATAGAGGAAGTCTCCACCAATTATTCTCCGATCGTGGAACACCTGATGGTCAAATGCCAACCCTTCTACCTCCTGAGAGTTTTCATGTGTTATCGTGACTGCTGTATACAGTGAGTGTACAAAACATTATGAACACCTGGTTTCTCCGTGACAACGACTGACCAGGTCAATACAGGTGAAAGCGATGGTCCCTTATTGATGTCACTTGTTAAATCCACTTCAATCAGTATAGATTAACTATCTATATCCACAGTAAAACAAGTCCTATATCGACATAACCTGATTGGCCGCTCAGCAAGGAAGAAGCCACTGCTCCAAAACCGCCATAAAAAAGCCAGACTACGGTTTGGAGCTGGGGACAAAGATCGTACTTTTTGGAGAAATGTCCTCCGGTCTGATGAAACAAAAATAGAACTGCTCGGCCATAATGACCATCGTTATGTTTGGAGGGTAAAGGGGGAGGCTTGCAAGCCAAAGAACATCATCCCAACCGTGAAGCACGGGGGAGGCAGCATCATGTTGTGGGGGTGCTTTGCTGCAGGAGGGACTGGTGCACTTCACAAAATAGATGGCATCATGAGGCAGGAAAATTATATGGATATATTGAAGCAACATCTCAAGACATCAGTCAGGAAGTTAAAGCTTGGTCGCAAATGGGTCTTCCAAACGGACAATGACCCCAAGCATACTTCCAAAGTTGTGGCAAAATGGCTTAAGGACAACAAAGTCAAGGTATTGGAGTGGCCATCACATGACCTCAATCCCATAGAACATTTGTGAGCAGAACTGAAAAAGTGTGTGCGAGCAAGGAGGCCTACAAACCTGACTCAGTTACACCAGCTCTGTCAGGAGGAATGGGCCAAAATTCACCCAACTTATCGTGGAAGCTTGTGGAAGGCGACCTGAAACATTTAACCCAAGTTAAACAATTTAAAGGCAATGCTACCAAACATTAATTAAGTGTATGTAAACCTCTGACCCACTGGGAATGTGAAGAAAGAAATAAAAGCTGAAATAAATCATTTTCTCTACTATTATTCTGACATTTCACATTCTGAAAATAAAGTGGTGATTCTAACTGACCTAAGACAGGGGATTTGTACTATGATTAAATGTCAAGAATTGTGAAAAACGGAGTTTAAATGTTTTTGGCCAAGGTGTTTGTAAACTTCCGACTTCAACTGTATATATTCCTGCTACCAGTCACTTTTTTATTAACGAACACACCTCAACCATTCCAATACCCCTGCACATTGAATAGGGTACTGGCCCTGACCTGTACATTCTTGCATTTCCTCAATTTATATCTACTTCTTCTGTTGTTTCATTAAATGTTTTATTATAATCTAATAATCTATACTTTTATCTATATAATGATCTATATTATTATTTATATTGTTAATATCTATATAATTATCTTTATTATTATTATTATCTATATGATCATCTTTATTACTTTTTATATAATTATCTATATTATTATTATCTACATTATTATCTATATTATTATTATTATTGTCACGATCGTCACAGGGAGATAGAGAGGACCAAGGCGCGGCGTGTGAAAAATACATCTTCTCTTTATTAAGAAGAGGGAAAAACACCAAACGAACACTATACAATTAAACAAACAAAATAACAAACAGACGACCGTGAAGCTATATAAACAGAAAATGGTGCTGACACTGACCACTACACACTGACATAGACAATTACCCACCAAAAACTAAAGCCTATGGTTACCTTAAATATGGCTCCCAATCAGAGACAACAATAACCAGCTGTCTCTAATTGAGACCCAATTCAGGCAACCATAGACTTTCCTAGACACCTACACTGAACACTGAACCATCTCCTCTACTAAACCCCCTAAAACATACAACACCCTAGACCACAGGTGTCAAACTCATTCCACGGGGGGCCGAGTGTCTGCGGGTTTTCGCTCCTCCCTTGTACTTGATTGATGAATTAACATCACTAATTAGTTAGTAACTCCCCACACCTGGTTGTCTAGGGCTTTATTGAAAGGAAAAACCAAAAACCTGCAGACACTAGGCCCTCCGTGGAATGAGTTTGACACCCGTGCCCTAGACAATAGAAAAAACACACAAACTTCCCCATGTCACACCCTGACCTAACCAAAATAATAATGAAAACAAAGATAACTAAGGCCAGGGTGTGACAATTATCTATATTATTATTATTATCTATATTAACTGTATTATTTGTTATATTATGATCTATATTATTATTGTTATTATTATATATATTATTAATATCTATATTATTACATATATTATGATAATCTATACCATTATTATTATCTATATTATTATTATTATCTACATTATTATCTATATTATTATTATTTGTATCTATATTATTATCTATATTATCAATTATATTATTATTATCTATGTTATTATCTATGTTATTATTATCTATATTAGTATCTATATTATAATGATCTATATTAGTATTATCTAAATTTGTATCTATATTATAATGATCTATATTAGTATTATCTAAATTTGTATCTATATTATTATCTATATTATCAATTATATTATTATTATCTATGTTATTATTATCTGTATTATTGTTTCTATTATCAAAATTTTAAATATATTATTATTATTATTAGCTATATTATTATCTTTATTATTCTTATTTATATTATTATTATCTATATTATCTATATTATTATCTATAGTACTATTATCTATAATAGTATCTATATTACTATCTATATTATTATTATCATAATATTATTATCTATATTATTATCTATATTATTATTATCTATATTATTATCTATAATATTATCATCATAATATTATTATCTATATTATTATTATCTATAATAGTATCTATATTACTATCTGTATTATTATTATCTATATTATTATCTATATTATTATCTATATTATTATTATCATAATATTATTATCTATATTATTATCTATAATATTATCATCATAATATTATTATCTATATTATTATCTATAATATTATTATCTATATTATTATCTATATTATTATTATCATAATATTGTTATCTATATTATTATCTATATTATTATTATCATAATATTATTATCTATATTATTATCTATAATATTATCATCATAATATTATTATCTATATTATTATCTATAATATTATTATCTATATTATTATCTATATTACTATCTATATTATTATTATCTATATTTTTATTATTATTATTATTATCTATATTACTATCTATATTATTATTATCATAATATTATTATCTATATTATTATTATCTATATTATTATTTTCATAATATTATTATCTATATTATTATCTATATTATTATTATCATAATATTATTATCTATATTATTATCTATAGTATTATTATCTATAATAGTATCTATATTACTATCTATATTATTATTATCATAATATTATTATCTATATTATTATCTATATTATTATTATTATTATTATCTATATTACTATCTATAGTATTATTATCATAATATTATTATCTATGTTATTATTATCTATATTATTATTATTATTATTATTATCTATATTACTATCTATATTATTATTATCATAATATTATTATCTATATTATTATTATCTATATTATTATTTTCATAATAGTATTATCTATATTATTATCTATATTATTATTATCATAATATTATTATCTATATTATTTTCTATAGTATTATTATCTATAATAGTATCTATATTACTATCTATATTATTATTATCATAATAGTATTATCTATATTATTATCTATATTATTATTATCTATATTATTATCTATATTATTATTATTATTATTATTATTATCTATATTACTATCTATATTATTATTATCATAATATTATTATCTATATTATTATTATCTATATTATTATTTTCATAATAGTATTATCTATATTATTATCTATATTATTATTATCATAATATTATTATCTATATTATTTTCTATAGTATTATTATCTATAATAGTATCTATATTACTATCTATATTATTATTATCATAATATTATTATCTATATTATTATCTATATTATTATTATCTATATTATTATCTATATTATTATTTTCATAATATTATTATCTATATTATTATCTATATTATTATTATCATAATATTATTATCTATATTATTATCTATAGTATTATTATCTATAATAGTATCTATATTAATATCTATATTATTATTATCATAATATTATTATCTACATTATTATTATCTATATTACTATCTGTATTATTAGTATGTATATTATTATCTATATTATTATTATTATGGTCTATAAAAGTATTATCTTTATTATTATTATTATCTATATTATTATTATCTATATTATTATTATCTATATTATTATTATTAATATTATCTATATTACCATCTATATTATTATTATCTATATTATTATTATTATCTATAATAGTATTATATATATATATATATATATATATATATATATATACAGTATATATTATCTTTAACCATCACCACGTTCTGTCTCCATGTCTTTGACCTGTGACCTTTCTGTGTGTGTGTGTGTGTAGTGTTTTGATGGTATCCATGGTAACGGGTCATGTCACTGCGAGGAGGGCTTCAAGGGGATCGCCTGTCACATCTGTTCCGACCCCAACAAACACGGAGAGAAGTGTGACCAGGGTGGGTGTTGAGTTACACTTTATAGTGCCCTATTCCCTATAGTGTGTACTACTGTTGACCACGGCCCATAGGGTTCTGGTCAAAAGTAGGGCACTATATAGGGAAGAGGATGCCACTTGGGACACTTAATATTATTTCTCCAGTCCTGTTGTATCTAATCCCCATATGGAGCTGCCCAGACGTGGTGTACCATAGAAGGAGCCATTTCACATTTATCTCCTTGATTATAAACTAAAGGAAAATCATGGTCAAATCTAACTTAAGATTCCATGTCTTGTTTCTCCCCCCTCCCCCCTCTCTCTGTCTCCCCTCTTTCCTCTCTTTGTCCCTGCCTCTCTCCTCTTTCTCCCCCCTCTATCCGTCTCCCCTCCATCCTTTCTTTGTCCCTCCTTCTCTCCTCTTTCTCCCCCCTCCCCCCTCTATCCGTCTCCCCTCCATCCTCTCTTTGTCCCTCCCTCTCTCCTCTTTCTCCCCCCTCTTTCTGTATCCCCTCTTTCCTCTCTTTGTCCCCCCTCCCCCTCTCTCTGTCTCCCCTCTTTCCTCTCTTTGTCCCTGCCTCTCTCCTCTTTCTACCCCCTCCCCCCTCTTTCTGTATCCCCTCTTTCCTCTCTTTGTCCCCCCTCCCCCTTTCTCTGTCTCCCTCTTTCCTCTCTTTGTCCCCCCCCCCCCCCCCCCCCCTCGTCGTCTCCAGACTGCCGCTGTCACCATGGTGTCTGTGATAACCGCCCAGGCAGTAAGGGTGCATGTAGAGGGGGCTCCTGCCTGGAGGGTTACTCTGGAAACTACTGTGATAAGGAGGCTAAGGCCTGTAACTCTGATGGTCTATCTGAACACTGCCATGTCCACGCCTTCTGCAGCTTCGTCGGCAGCCATACCACGTCAGTATTACTTACTTAGCTTACTTATTGCTAGTGGAGCAAAGGGCCTCAGTCAGTGCTCCAAGGGTCTCAGTCAGTAACGTAACTTCATAGATGCTTTCCCCCATTACTAGTGTGTGTGTCCCTGTGTGTAACAGATGTGTGTGTGTGTGTCCCTGTGTGTAACAGATGTGTGTGTCCCTGTGTGTAACAGATGTGTGTGTGTCCCTGTGTGTAACAGATGTGTGTGTGTCCCTGTGTGTCCCTGTGTGTCCCTGTGTGTAACAGATGTGTGTGTGTCCCTGTGTGTCCCTGTGTGTAACAGATGTGTGTGTGTCCCTGTGTGTAACAGATGAGTGTGTCCCTGTGTGTAACAGATGTGTGTGTGTCCCTGTGTGTAACAGATGAGTGTGTCCCTGTGTGTAACAGATGTGTGTGTCCCTGTGTGTAACAGATGTGTGTGTGTCCCTGTGTGTAACAGATGTGTGTGTGTCCCTGTGTGTAACAGATGTGTGTGTGTGTCTGTGTGTAACAGATGTGTGTGTGTGTGTGTCTGTGTGTAACAGATGTGTGTGTCCCTGTGTGTAACAGATGTGTGTGTGTCCCTGTGTGTAACAGATGTGTGTGTCCCTGTGTGTAACAGATGTGTGTGTGTCCCTGTGTGTAACAGATGTGTGTGTCCCTGTGTGTAACAGATGTGTGTGTCCCTGTGTGTAACAGATGTGTGTGTCTGTCCCTGTGTGTAACAGATGTGTGTGTGTCCCTGTGTGTAACAGATGTGTGTGTGTGTCCCTGTGTGTAACAGATGTGTGTGTGTCCCTGTGTGTAACAGATGTGTGTGTGCCCCTGTGTGTAACAGATGTGTGTGTGTCCCTGTGTGTAACAGATGTGTGTGTGTGTGTGTTTTTCTTCAACTTATATCTACTTCTTGTATTTTTTTATTAAATGTTTAAATATTATTATTATTATTTATTTAATCTATATTATAATCTATATTATTATCTATATAATATACATTATAATCTATCCTATTGTCTATATTGTTATTATCTATATAATATATATTATAATCTATCATATTGTTTATTTTAGTATTATCTATATTATAATATCTATACTATTGTCTATATTAGTAGTATTTATATTATAATATATATTATAATATATATTATAATGTATATTATTATCTATATTATTAGCTATAGTATTATTATCTATATCATCTATATTATAATATATATTATTATCTATAGTAGTATTATCTATATAATAATATATATTATAATGTATATTATTATCTATATCATCATCTATATTATTATCTATATTATAATCTATACTATTGTCTATGCTATTATTATCTATATCTACATTGTTAACGTGTGTGTCCCTGTGTGTGACAGGTGTGAGTGTATGTCCCTGTGTGTAACAGATGTGTGTGTCCCTGTGTGTGACAGGTGTGAGTGTGTCCCTGTGTGTAACAGATGTGTGTGTCCCTGTGTGTAACAGGTGTGAGTGTATGTCCCTGTGTGTAACAGATGTGTGTGTCCCTGTGTGTAACAGATGTGTGTGTCCCTGTGTGTAACAGATGTGTGTGTCCCTGTGTGTGACAGGTGTGAGTGTATGTCCCTGTGTGTAACAGATGTGTGTGTCCCTGTGTGTGACAGGTGTGAGTGTATGTCGGGGTATGAAGGAGACGGACACTCTTGCATCCTGGTCAACCCCTGCCTGAAGGCTGACAGAGGAGGCTGTGACGTAAACGTAAGACTCGGGACCCTGCCAAAATGGCACCCTGTTCCCTATTTAGTGCTCACGTTTTTACCAAGGCCCATATGGATTTCCTGTTTAGTCCTTCCTGATTACAGGAATCTCTCAATCGGGTGTTGGGAATAGTTAACGGACGTTAATCGTATTGGTGTGTTACCATACCCCTCTGCTCTGAGGTCCAGTGTGTTACCATACCCCTCTCCTCTGAGGTCCAGTGTGTTACCCTCTCCTCTGAGGTCCAGTGTGTTACCCTCTCCTCTGAGGTCCAGTGTGTTACCCTCTCCTCTGAGGTCCAGTGTGTTACCATACCCCTCTCCTCTGAGGTCCAGTGTGTTACCCTCTCCTCTGAGGTCCAGTGTGTTACCCTCTCCTCTGAGGTCCAGTGTGTTACCCTCTCCTCTGAGATCCAGTGTGTTACCATACCCCTCTCCTCTGAGGTCCAGTGTGTTACCCTCTCCTCTGAGGTCCAGTGTGTTACCATACCCCTCTCCTCTGAGATCCAGTGTGTTACCATACCCCTCTCCTCTGAGGTCCAGTGTGTTACCATACCCCTCTCCTCTGAGGTCCAGTGTGTTACCATACCCCTCTCTTCTGAGGTCCAGTGTGTTACCATACCCCTCTCCTCTGAGGTCCAGTGTGTTACCATAACCCTCTGCTCTGAGGGCCAGTGTGTTACCATACCCCTCTGCTCTGAGGTCCAGTGTGTTACCCTCTCCTCTGAGGTCCAGTGTGTTACCATACCCCTCTCCTCTGAGGTCCAGTGTGTTACCATACCCCTCTGCTCTGAGGTCCAGTGTGTTACCATACCCCTCTCCTCTGAGGTCCAGTATGTTACCATACCCCTCTCCTCTGAGGTCCAGTGTGTTACCATACCCCTCTCCTCTGAGGTCCAGTGTGTTACCATACCCCTCTCCTCTGAGGTCCAGTGTGTTACCATACCCCTCTCCTCTGAGGTCCAGTGTGTTACCATACCCCTCTGCTCTGAGGTCCAGTGTGTTACCATACCCCTCTGCTCTGAGGTCCAGTGTGTTACCATACCCCTCTCCTCTGAGGTCCAGTGTGTTACCCTCTCCTCTGAGGTCCAGTGTGTTACCATACCCCTCTCCTCTGAGGTCCAGTGTGTTACCCTCTCCTCTGAGGTCCAGTGTGTTACCATAACCCTCTCCTCTGAGGTCCAGTGTGTTACCATTACCCTCTCCTCTGAGGTCCAGTGTGTTACCCTCTCCTCTGAGGTCCAGTGTGTTACCATAACCCTCTCCTCTGAGGTCCAGTGTGTTACCATAACCCTCTGCTCTGAGGTCCAGTGTGTTACCATAACCCTCTGCTCTGAGGTCCAGTGTGTTACCATACCCTTCTCCTCTGAGGTCCAGTGTGTTACCATACCCTTCTCCTCTGAGGTCCAGTGTGTTACCATACCCTTCTCCTCTGAGGTCCAGTGTGTTACCATACCCTTCTCCTCTGAGGTCCAGTGTGTTACCATACCCCTCTCCTCTGAGGTCCAGTGTGTTACCATACCCCTCTGCTCTGAGGTCCAGTGTGTTACCCTCTCCTCTGAGGTCCAGTGTGTTACCATAACCCTCTCCTCTGAGGTCCAGTGTGTTACCATACCCCTCTCCTCTGAGGTCCAGTGTGTTACCCTCTCCTCTGAGGTCCAGTGTGTTACCATACCCCTCTCCTCTGAGGTCCAGTGTGTTACCCTCTCCTCTGAGGTCCAGTGTGTTACCATACCCCTCTCCTCTGAGGTCCAGTGTGTGTACTCAGGGCCAGCTAACGTGTAGTGTGTCGTATGTCCATCTCTCTCCTCAGGCTCAGTGTGAGTCCTCAGGGCCAGCTAACGTGTCGTGTGTTTGTAACGAGGGCTGGACAGGTGACGGCCTGGTCTGTACTGAGGTGGACAACTGTCTCCTGGAGACCAGAGGTGGCTGCCATAAGGATGCAGACTGCAGGTCTCTAGGCCCAGGACAGGTATGTTATGTATGGTTCTGCTGCTAAACAGATTGCTGCTAGTACCTGAGGCTAGTCTAATGGGTAATACCATTGCCAGTAACACATACAGTTGAAGTGAGAAGTTAACATACACTTAGGTTGGAGTCATTACCTCGTTTTTCAACCACTCCACAAATTTCTTGTCAACAAACTATAGTTTTAGCAAGTCGGTTAGGACATGTAGTTCGTGCATGACCCAAGTAATATTTACAACAATTGCTAACAGACAGATTATGTCACTGTATCACAATTCCAGTGGGTCAGAAGTTTACATACACTAAGTTGACTGTGCCTTTAAACAGCTTGGAAAATTACAGAAAATGATGTCATGGCTTTAGAAGCTTCTGATAGGCTGATTGACATTCATTTGAGTCAATTGGAGGTGTACCTGTGAATGTATTTCAAGGCCCACCTTCAAACTCAGTGCCTCTTTGCTTGACATCATGGGAAAATCAAAAGAAATCAGCCAAGACATCAGAAAAATAATTGTAGACCTCCACAAGTCTGGTTCATCCTTGGGAGGAATTCCCAAATGCCGAAGGAACCACATTCATCTGTACAAACAATAGTACGCAAGTATAAACACCATGGGACCACGCAGCCGTCATACCGCTCAGGAAGGAGACGCATTCTGTTTCCTAGAGATGAACATACTTTGGTGCGAAAAATGCAAATCAATCCCAGAACAACAGCAAAGGCCCTTGTGAAGATGCTGGAGGAAACAGATACAAAAGTATCTATATCCATACTAAAACGAGTCCTATATCGACATAACCTGAAAGGCCGCTCAGCATGGAAGAAGCCACTGCTCCAAAACCTCCTTAAAAAAGCCAGACTACGGTTTACAACTGCAATTGGGGACAAAGATGGTACTTTTTGGAGAAATTTCCTCTGGTCTGATGAAACAAAAATAGAACTGTTCGGCCATAATGACCATCGTTATGTTTGGAGGAAAAAGGGGGAGGCTTGCAAGCCAAAGAACACCATCCCAACTGTGAAGTATGGGGGTGGCAGCATCATGTTGTGGGGGTGCTTTGCTGCAGGAGGGACTGGTGCCCTTCACAAAATAGATAGCATCATGAGGTGGACAATTATGTGAATCCATTGAAGCAACATCTCAAGACATCAGTCAGGAAGTTAAAGCTTGGTCGCAAATGGGTCTTCCAAATGGACAATGACTCCAAGCATACTTTCAAAGTTATTGCAAAATGGCTTAAGGACAACAAAGTCAAGGTATTGGAGTGGCCATCACAAAGCCCTGACCTCAATCCTATAGAACATTTGTGGGCAGAAGTGAAAAAGTGTGTGCGAGCAAGGAGGCCTACAAACCTGACTCAGTTACACAGGCTCTGTCAGGAGGAATGGGCCAAAATTCACTCAACTTATTATGGGAAGCTTGTGGAAGGCGACCCGAAACATTTGACCCACGTTTTAAAAAATTAAAGGCAATGCTACCAAATACTAATTGAGTGTATGTAAACTTCTGACCCACTGGGAATGTGATGAAAGAAATAAAAGCTGAAATAAATAATTCTCTCTGCTATTATTCTGACATTTCATATTCTTAAAAAAAAGTGGTGATCCTAACTGACCTTAAACAGGGAATTTTTACTAGGATTAAATGTCAGGAATTTTGAAAAACTGAGAGCCAATGGTGACTTTAAAACAGGCACAGAGTTTAATGGCTGTGATAAGATAAAACTGAGGTAGGATCCACAACATGGTAGTTACTCCACAATACTAACCTAAATGACAGAGTGAAAAGCAGGAAGCCTGTACAGAATAAAAGTATTCCAAAACATGCATCCTGTTTGCAACAAGGCACTGAAGTAACTCAATACTAAGGTGTTCCTAATGTTTTCTGAAGTCAGTGTCCCTTTGACGGATAATAACGTTTTATACTTCAACTACTACTAGTACCTCAAAGACTGTCTCTTGTGTTCTCAGAGTGAGTGTACCTGTTTGAGGGGTTAGACAGACAGATTGACAAACACCCTTACCCTTACCTGTCTCTTGTGTTGTCAGAGTGAGTGTACCTGTAAGAGGGGTTAGACAGACAGATGGACATGTAACCCCTTACCTGTCTCTTGTGTTCTCAGAGTGAGTGTACCTGTAAGAGGGGTTACATGGGGGATGGGACAGTCTGTGATCTCATCAACCCTTGTCAGAAAAACAATGGAGGATGCCATTCTCTGGTTCGTACCTGTCTTTCATTTACCTGGCACCTTTTAATTTCATACATATTCATCCTGGTCCCCCCCCATGGGAATTGAACCCTGGTCCCCCCGTGGGAATTGAACCCACAACCCTGGCGTTGCAAGCGCCATGCTCTACCAACTGAGCCACACGGGACCACATTGTCACCTTTTTTCCCCACACAGTCATTTATTGTATTTGTGGGTGCGTCCCAAATGGCAACCTATTCCCTAAATAGAACACTACTTTAGACCACAGCCCTGTGGAAATAGGGGGCCACTTGGGACAGACTCTTATAGTGTTTATGCAATAGACTGGAATGCCATTTGGCATAAGCTGTTGTGTCTGTTTTAAATCTATATCTTTTAAACCTCTATTTCTTCTAAAATAGATTGTGTGTGTTTTAAACCTCTGTCTCCTCTCAGATTGTCTGTTTTAAACCTCTGTTTTAAACCTCCATCTCCTCTCAGATTGTCTGTTTTAAACCTCCATCTCCTCTCAGATTGTCTGTTTTAAACCTCTGTCTCCTCTCACATTGTCTGTTTTAAACCTCCATCTCATCTCAGATTGTCTGTTTTAAACCTCTGTCTCCTCTCACATTGTCTGTTTTAAACCTCTGTCTCCTCTCACATTGTCTGTTTTAAACCTCTGTCTCCTCTCAGATTGTCTGTTTTAAACCTCCATCTCATCTCAGATTGTGTCTGTTTTAAACCTCCATCTCCTCTCAGATTGTCTGTTTTAAACCTCCATCTCATCTCAGATTGTGTCTGTTTTAAACCTCCATCTCCTCTCAGATTGTGTCTGTTTTAAACCTCTGTCTCCTCTCAGATTGTCTGTTTTAAACCTCCATCTCATCTCAGATTGTCTGTTTTAAACCTCTGTCTCCTCTCACATTGTCTGTTTTAAACCTCTGTCTCCTCTCAGATTGTCTGTTTTAAACCTCCATCTCCTCTCAGATTGTCTGTTTTAAACCTCTGTCTCCTCTCACATTGTCTGTTTTAAACCTCTGTCTCCTCTCAGATTGTCTGTTTTAAACCTCCATCTCATCTCAGATTGTGTCTGTTTTAAACCTCCATCTCCTCTCAGATTGTCTGTTTTAAACCTCCATCTCCTCTCAGATTGTTTTAAACCTCCATCTCCTCTCATATTGTTTTAAACCTCTGTCTCCTCTCAGATTGTCTGTTTTAAACCTCCATCTCCTCTCAGATTGTTTTAAACCTCCATCTCCTCTCATATTGTTTTAAACCTCTGTCTCCTCTCAGATTGTCTGTTTTAAACCTCCGTCTCCTCTCATATTGTTTTAAACCTCCATCTCCTCTCAGATTGTGTCTGTTTTAAACCTCCGTCTCCTCTCAGATTGTCTGTTTTAAACCTCCCTCTCCTCTCAGATTGTCTGTTTTAAACCTCCATCTCCCCTCAGATTGTCTGTTTTAAACCTCCATCTCCTCTCAGATTGTCTGTTTTAAACCTCCATCTCCTCTCAGATTGTCTGTTTTAAACCTCCATCTCCTCTCAGATTGTGTCTGTTTTAAACCTCCATCTCCTCTCAGATTGTCTGTTTTAAACCTCCGTCTCCTCTCAGATTGTCTGTTTCAAACCTCTGTCTCCTCTCAGATTGTCTGTTTTAAACCTCCATCTCATCTCAGATTGTCTGTTTTAAACCTCCGTCTCCTCTCAGATTGTCTGTTTTAAACCTCTGTCTCCTCTCACATTGTCTGTTTTAAACCTCCATCTCCTCTCAGATTGTCTGTTTTAAACCTCCATCTCCTCTCAGATTGTCTGTTTTAAACCTCCGTCTCCTCTCAGATATTAGCCGCTCTTTATCATGATCCGTGTAGCTTGATTTCTAACCAGCCATATAAGCATATTGTATATGAGGCTGTGTTATTCAGCCCACCAAAGGGCCAGGTTTCCCAGAGTCCTTTATGCGTAGTGTTGTTGTGGTTTGGCGTCCTCAGGCTAAGTGTGAGTCAGTGGATGGAGAAAACCTCCTCTGTGTCTGTCCAGAAGGGTACGTTGGAGACGGAGTCACGTGCTACGGGACGATGCTAGAGGTAGGCTACACTGTACCTGTGGCACCTGGGTTGCATTCATTAGTCTGACACTGTTGCAAAACGTTTTGCATCGTAGCGAGTACAATTGCAACGGAAACCCCCCAAAAAAACAAGAGTTTCCATTGGAGAAATGCAGGTAGTGTTTCCTTCTGTGTGCTTCCAGTTGGTTACTAGTAAATACACCCCATGCCTTACGTAGACAGTACAAGGTGGTTGGTATTGCTTCACTGACTGTTATTGACTTGTTTTGTTTGTTAGGAACTGGACATGAATATCAATCTGTACGGTTTTCACCGCCTGATACAGGTCTGTAGCGGTCTATTTTTTTGTACTTTCCTTTTGGCTCTAACTCTCTCCATATCATTTAAGATGTATTTGTATTTCTACACATCATATTCCTGTAGATACAGTGTCTTCAGAAAGTATTCACACCCCTCGATTTATTCCACATTTTGTTGTTACAGCCTGAATAAAAAATGGATTAAATGGATAATGTTTCTTACCCGTCTACACACAATACACCACAATGACAAAGTTAAAACATGCTTTTAGACATTTTAGCATATCTATAGAAAATTAAATACAGAAATATCTAATTTACGTAAGTATTCACACCCCTGAGTCAATACTTTGTAGAAGCCCCTTTGGCAGCGATTACAGCTGTAAGTCTTTCTGGGTAAGTCTCTAAGAGCTTTCCACACATGGATTGTGTAACGTTTGCTCATTGTTTATTCAAGCTCTGTCAAATTGGTTGTTGATCATTGCTAGACAGCCATTGTCAAGGTTTGCCATAGATTTTCAACCCATTTAAGTCAAAACCTTAACTAGGCCACTCAGGAACATTCAGTGTCGCAAGCGACTCAAGTATGTATTTGTCCTGCTGAAAGGAAAACTTATCTCCCAGCGTCTGTAGGGAAGCCGACTGAACCAGGTTTTCCTCTAGGATTTTGCCTGTCCTTAGCGCTATTCCATTTATTTTTAATCCTAAAAAAACTCCCAAGTCCATGCCGATGACAAGCATACCCATAACATGATGCAGCCCCCACCATGCTAAAAGTCACCTTGTTTTAGAGAGATTTACACAGTTATCAAAATGTGCCACCAGGGTACACGAAACACAGCCCTTATTTTAAGTGTTTGTAAAATCACATATGGGAAAAAAATAAATGGTGTAAAACGATTGGAAAACCTCTCTGGTCTTTGTGGTTGAATCTGGGTTTGAAATTCACTGCTCGACTGAGGGACCTAACAGGTAATTGCATGTGCGGGGTACAGAGATGAGGTAGTCATTTAAAAATCATGTTAAACACTATTATTGCACACAGAATGTGATTTGTTCAGCACATTTCTACTCCTGAACTTATTTGGACATAACAAAGTGGTTGAACACTTATTCACTTAAAACATTTCAGCTTTTCATTTTTTTTATTAATTTGTACACATTTCTAAAAACATAATTACACTTTGACATTATGGGATATTGTGTGTAGGCCAGTGACATAAAATCTCAATTTAATCCATTTTAAATTCAGGCTGTAACATAACAAAATGTAGAAAAGTCATGGGGTGTGAATACATTCCGAAGGCACTTTATAAATGTCAGGGATTGATCCTTTCTGTCCCCTCTCTTAGAGGTCGTCAGAGTTTGACCTGAGTGGGAATATAACGGCTCTGGTGCCTTCCAGGGACGTTATCCGCAATCTAACCAGCTCTGAGCAGGACTTCTGGTTTAGCCGCTACAGGCTCCCGTACCTTCTAAAGTAATTTACCTTACCATGCCTTACCATGCCTTACCATGCCTTACCATACCATATCTTACCATACCTTACCATGCCTTACCATGCCTTACCATACCATATCTTACCATACCTTACCATGCCTTACCATGCCTTACCATACCATACCTTACCATACCTTACCATGCCTTACCATGCCTTACCATACCATATCTTACCATACCTTACCATGCCTTACCATGCCTTACCATACCATACCTTACCATACCTTACCATGCCTTACCATGCCTTACCATGCCTTACCATGCCTTACCATACCATACCTTACCATACCTTACCATACCTTACCATGCCTTACCTTACCATACCATACCTTACCATACCTTACCATGCCTTACCATGCCTTACCTTACCATGCCAATCTAACCACCTCTGAGCAAGACTTCTGGTTTAGCCGCTACAGGCTCCGTACCTTCTAAAGTAATTTACCTTAACATGCCATGCCTTAACATACCTTAACTTACCATACCATGCCTTACCATACCATACCATACCATACCTTAACTAACCATGCCATACCATACCATACCGTACCATACCATGCCATACCTTACCATACCATACCTTAACTTACCATACCATGCCTTACCATACCTTACCATACCATACCTTAACTAACCATGCCATACCATACCATACCGTACCATACCATGCCATACCTTACCATACCGTACCTTACCGTACCATACCTTACCTTACCATACCATACCTTACCGTACCATACCTTACCGTACCATACTTTACCTTACCATACCTTACCGTACCATACCGTACCATACCGTACCATAACTTACCGTACCATACCATACCTTACCATACCATACCATACCTTACCATACCTTACCATACCTTACCATACCATACCTTACCATACCTTACCTTACCATACCATACCATACCATACCTTACCATACCTTACCATACCTTACCATACCATACCTTACCATACCTTACCATACCATACCTTACCATACCTTACCATACCATACCATACCATACCTTACCATACCATACCATACCTTACCATACCTCCATACCTTACCATACCATACCATACCATACCTTACCATACCTCCATACCATACCATACCTTACCTTACCATACCTTACCATACCATACCATACCTTACCACACCTTACCTTACCATACCTTACCTTACCATACCTTACCTTACCTTACCATACCATACCATACCTTACCGTACCATACCATACCATACCATACCATACCTCCATACCATACCATACCATACCATACCTTACCATACCTTACCTTACCATACCATACCTTACCATACCATACCATACCTCCATACCATACCTTACCATACCATACCATACCATACCTCCATACCATACCATACCATACCATACCATACCTCCATACCTTACCTTACCTTACCATACCTTACCATACCTTACCTTACCATACCATACCATACCTTACCTTACCTTACCATACCTTACCTTACCTTACCATACCTTACCATACCCCACCTTACCATACCATACCATACCTTACCGTACCATACCATACCATACCTCCATACCATACCATATCTTACCGTACCATACCATACCTTCTAAAGCAGTGGTATTCAAACGTTTTCTCTCAGCCCCCCTTCCAGTTTTGGGGAACATCCTGCGCCCCAAGTCTATTTCTATGGGCACAAGCATTGTTCATGACACAAACTGTTCACACCCCTCTAGTCGGCAGAGAGAAAATGTTGCAGGTTTGAAGCTTATTTTCTGCAATTCAACACATTTTGTCATGGAGTTCAGAGAACTTTGCTGTTTTAAAGCTCATTTTCTTGCAATTCTCTACATTTTGCCATGTCTAATGTGTATTAATGTTATATTTGAGTGACTCGAACATTACTATAAAATCTACTGGCTAAAAAAACGTTAGCTGACACGGGCTTGTTGATCTGGACATTTCTGTCAAGTTATAAATATCTCTATAAGGTCTGTAATGACTGACATGTCAAGTTATAAATATCTCTCTAAGGTCTGTAATGACTGACATGTCAAGTTATAAATATCTCTCTAAGGTCTGTAATGACTGACATGTCAAGTTATAAATATCTCTCTAAGGTCTGTAATGACTGACATGTCAAGTTATAAATATCTCTCTAAGGTCTGTAATGACATGACAAGTTATAAATATCTCTCTAAGGTCTGTAATGACTGACATGTCAAGTTATAAATATCTCTCTAAGGTCTGTAATGACATGTCAAGTTATAAATATCTCTCTAAGGTCTGTAATGACTGACATGTCAAGTTATAAATATCTCTCTAAGGTCTGTAATGACAAGAGGAACTGATGATGCAATACCCAAGTTCTAAATTGCACTTTGTTCATTCTACTATTACAACTTTCAAGCGTAAGTTTCAAGTCCCCCTGCCGATCCCTGGAAGTCCCACTGCTCTAAGACACGGAGTTGACTCAACCTACATGCCAATCTCGGATCAGATTAGCATTTTCCCCACTTATGGTTTAGGTTAGGATTGGCTCACGGGAAGATGATCCTGGCTCTGTACCCGAGGGAAACGTCACCCCGGGAGCATATGGCCGGGATTCAATCCAATCACGGGTTGTAGACAATTCTGCTTTTAAAGGCAACGTTCCAGCATAGGTGTAAATCAGGTTCGCCATAAAACGCTACATATGTCGGCTCAATACAAATTGCCTTTAAAAGCGGCATTGACTATTTTATTCATTTATTTGGTCTCGTTGAAATAAAGAAAAAAAATTCCAAGCGATTGTTAAACGAGATTAGAATGAATCCCAGCCTGAGACACACTCCTCTTCCTCCCCAGAGCCCACTTCCTCCGGGGGATATTCTCCATAGAGGACCTGGAGAAGCAGGTCAACCAGAGGTTACCCACTCTACACTTGGCTACTACATGGGAGGTCAAAACTGTTGGTGGGGTAAGTCGAAGATGTTGTTATCGTTGCTCTTGTTGCCATAGCGTCTACAGCCATGTCTCAAGAGGATCTGACTTTGACGGTCTTCTTGATGTTTCAGGAAGTTAGGATAGAGAATGCAACCATCCTCACCCCCAACATCCTGGTTCTTCTTACCCCCAACATCCTGGTTCTTCTTATCCCCAACATCCTGGTTCTTCTTTGTGTTTCAGGAAGTTAGGATAGAGAATGCAACCATCCTCACCCCCAACATCCTGGTTCTTCTTTGTGTTTCAGGAAGTTAGGATAGAGAATGCAACCATCCTCACCCCCAACATCCTGGTT
The DNA here is from genome assembly GCF_029448725.1 of Salvelinus fontinalis. Lineage (NCBI taxonomy): Eukaryota > Metazoa > Chordata > Actinopteri > Salmoniformes > Salmonidae > Salvelinus > Salvelinus fontinalis. The sequence continues at coordinate 65,426,327 of NC_074667.1, forward strand.
CTTCTTGATGTTTCAGGAAGTTAGGATAGAGAATGCAACCATCCTCACCCCCAACATCCTGGTTCTTCTTGATGTTTCAGGAAGTTAGGATAGAGAATGCAACCATCCTCACCCCCAACATCCTGGTTCTTCTTATCCCCAACATCCTGGTTCTTCTTTGTGTTTCAGGAAGTTAGGATAGAGAATGCAACCATCCTCACCCCCAACATCCCGGTTCTTCTTTGTGTTTCAGGAAGTTAGGATAGAGAATGCAACCATCCTCACCCCCAACATCCTGGTTCTTCTTTGTGTTCCCAACATCCCGGTTCTTCTTTGTGTTTCAGGAAGTTAGGATAGAGAATGCAACCATCCTCACCCCCAACATCCTGGTTCTTCTTTGTGTTCCCAACATCCCGGTTCTTCTTTGTGTTTCAGGAAGTTAGGATAGAGAATGCAACCATCCTCACCCCCAACATCCCAGTTCTTCTTACCCCCAACATCCTGGTTCTTCTTTGTGTTCCCAACATCCCGGTTCTTCTTTGTGTTCCCAACATCCCGGTTCTTCTTTGTGTTTCAGGAAGTTAGGATAGAGAATGCAACCATCCTCACCCCCAACATCCCAGTTCTTCTTATCCCCAACATCCTGGTTCTTCTTTATGTTTCAGGAAGTTAGGATAGAGAATGCAACCATCCTCACCCCCAACATCCTGGTTCTTCTTTGTGTTTCAGGAAGTTAGGATAGAGAATGCAACCATCCTCACCCCCAACATCCCAGTTCTTCTTACCCCCAACATCCTGGTTCTTCTTTGTGTTTCAGGAAGTTAGGATAGAGAATGCAACCATCCTCATCCCCAACATCCTGGTTCTTCTTAACATCCTGGTTCTTCTTTGTGTTTCAGGAAGTTAGGATAGAGAATGCAACCATCCTCACCCCCAACATCCCGGTTCTTCTTTGTGTTTCAGGAAGTTAGGATAGAGAATGCATCCATCCTCACCCCCAACATCCTGGTTCTTCTTAACATCCTTGTTCTTCTTTGTGTTTCAGGAAGTTAGGATAGAGAATGCAACCATCCTCACCCCAAACATCCCTTCTATCAACGGATACATCCACATCATTAATACGGTAACGTGTAACAGGTCACTGCTTTAGTCTGTGGATACAAATCAACTTCACACAAAATTGTTTTAATTGAATATTCCAAAAGCTTTTACACAAGCAAGGGTTGTTAGAGGTTAACTCAATCCTGTGTTGATGGTTTTGTGTTTTCAGGTTCTGTTCCCCCCCTTGTCAGACATCCCACCAGAACCCCCAGGCCTGATGCAGTTCCTCAACACCACCCCTACCTTCAGTCTCTTTACACAGGCAGCACTGGTACGTTATTTTTGGTAGGTCGGTACGTTGTAACGTAAGGCAGCTTGATGCACGAATACACCCCCTGGACAGGACGCTTGTGCTCTGCTGTCACATGCTAGGACCAAGGTAACAATAGTTACATGTTTCCTCCACATTTTATTTTTTATTTCTTTATTTCACCTTTATTTAACCAGGTAGGCCAGTTGAGAACAAGTTCTCATTTACAATTGCGACCTGGCCAAGATAAAGCAAAGCAGTTCGACACATACAACAACAAAGAGTTACACATGGAGTAAAACAAACATACAGTCAATAATACAGTAGAAAAATAAGTCTATATACAATATGAGCAAGTGAGGTGAGATAAGGGAGGTAAAGGCAATAAAAGGCCATGGTGGCGAAGTAAATACAATATAGCAAGTATAACACTGGAATGGTAGATTTGCAGTGGAAGAATGTGCAAAGTAGAGATAGAAATAATGGGGTGCAAAGGAGCAAAATAAATAAATATAGTAGGGAAAGAGGTAGACACACATTAAGTCCAACCCGCCTCCCCCCAGTCCTTCCATACATGTGACTTGTGTTTGATTTAGTGTTCTGTTACAATGGAACCAATGGAAAAGAACAGCGTTCAAGTATTGGAACATATTTGAAATGCCAGTATGTGTCTGTTACGTGTCTGGTATCAGCTCGATCAGAGATATTATTGACTTTGCTCTCTGTTTTTTTCACCGTAATCTCCCTCCAGCTCTACAACCTGACAGAGGAGATTGGTGTCTATGATTATACGCTCCTACTTCCGCACGACGCCGCCGTCCGAGATTACCTGAGACAGACCAACTCTACACAACTGGTAGGTAGAGATTACCTGAGACAGACCAACTCTACACAACTGGTAGGTAGATTACCTGAGACAGACCAACTCTACACAACTGGTAGGTAGATTACCTGAGACAGACCAACTCTACACAACTGGTAGGTAGAGATTACCTGAGACAGACCAACTCTACACAACTGGTAGGTAGAGATTACCTGAGACAGACCAACTCTACACAACTGGTAGGTAGAGATTACCTGAGACAGACCAACTCTACACAACTGGTAGGTAGATTACCTGAGACAGACCAACTCTACACAACTGGTAGGTAGATTACCTGAGACAGACCAACTCTACACAAATGGTAGGTAGATTACCTGAGACAAACCAACTCTACACAACTGGTAGGTAGATTACCTGAGACAGACCAACTCTACACAACTGGTAGGTAGAGATTACCTGAGACAGACCAACTCTACACAACTGGTAGGTAGAGATTACCTGAGACAGACCAACTCTACACAACTGGTAGGTAGATTACCTGAGACAGACCAACTCTACACACCTGGTAGGTAGATTACCTGAGACAGACCAACTCTACACACCTGGTAGGTAGATTACCTGAGACAGACCAACTCTACACAACTGGTAGGTAGAGATTACCTGAGACAGACCAACTCTACACAACTGGTAGGTAGAGATTACCTGAGACAGACCAACTCTACACAACTGGTAGGTAGATTACCTGAGACAGACCAACTCTACACACCTGGTAGGTAGATTACCTGAGACAGACCAACTCTACACACCTGGTAGGTAGATTACCTGAGACAGACCAACTCTACACAACTGGTAGGTAGAGATTACCTGAGACAGACCAACTCTTCACAACTGGTAGGTAGAGATTACCTGAGACAGACCAACTCTACACAACTGGTAGGTAGATTACCTGAGACAGACCAACTCTACACAGCTGATAGGTAGAGATTACCTGAGACAGACCAACTCTACACAACTGGTAGATAGAGATTACCTGAGACAGACCAACTCTACACAACTGGTAGGTAGATTACCTGAGACAGACCAACTCTACACAGCTGATAGGTAGATTACCTGAGACAAACCAACTCTACACAACTGGTAGGTAGATTACCTGAGACAAACCAACTCTACACAACTGATAGGTAGATTACCTGAGACAAACCAACTCTACACAACTGGTAGGTAGATTACCTGAGACAGACCAACTCTACACACCTGGTAGGTAGATTACCTGAGACAGACCAACTCTTCACAACTGGTAGGTAGAGATTACCTAAGACAAACCAACTCTACACAACTGGTAGGTAGATTACCTGAGACAGACCAACTCTACACAACTGGTAGGTAGATTACCTGAGACAGACCAACTCTACACACCTGGTAGGTAGATTACCTGAGACAGACCAACTCTACACAACTGGTAGGTAGAGATTACCTGAGACAGACCAACTCTTCACAACTGGTAGGTAGAGATTACCTGAGACAGACCAACTCTACACAACTGGTAGGTAGATTACCTGAGACAGACCAACTCTACACAACTGGTAGGTAGAGATTACCTGAGACAGACCAACTCTACACAACTGGTAGGTAGATTACCTGAGACAGACCAACTCTACACAGCTGATAGGTAGAGATTACCTGAGACAGACCAACTCTACACAACTGGTAGATAGAGATTACCTGAGACAGACCAACTCTACACAACTGGTAGGTAGATTACCTGAGACAGACCAACTCTACACAGCTGATAGGTAGATTACCTGAGACAAACCAACTCTACACAAATGGTAGGTAGATTACCTGAGACAAACCAACTCTACACAACTGATAGGTAGATTACCTGAGACAAACCAACTCTACACAACTGGTAGGTAGATTACCTGAGACAGACCAACTCTACACACCTGGTAGGTAGATTACCTGAGACAGACCAACTCTTCACAACTGGTAGGTAGAGATTACCTAAGACAAACCAACTCTACACAACTGGTAGGTAGATTACCTGAGACAGACCAACTCTACACAACTGGTAGGTAGAGATTACCTGAGACAGACCAACTCTACACAACTGGTAGGTAGAGATTACCTGAGACAGACCAACTCTACACAACTGGTAGGTAGATTACCTGAGACAGACCAACTCTACACAGCTGATAGGTAGAGATTACCTGAGACAGACCAACTCTACACAACTGGTAGATAGAGATTACCTGAGACAGACCAACTCTACACAACTGGTAGGTAGATTACCTGAGACAGACCAACTCTACACAGCTGATAGGTAGATTACCTGAGACAAACCAACTCTACACAACTGGTAGGTAGATTACCTGAGACAAACCAACTCTACACAACTGATAGGTAGATTACCTGAGACAAACCAACTCTACACAACTGGTAGGTAGATTACCTGAGACAGACCAACTCTACACACCTGGTAGGTAGATTACCTGAGACAGACCAACTCTTCACAACTGGTAGGTAGAGATTACCTAAGACAAACCAACTCTACACAACTGGTAGGTAGATTACCTGAGACAGACCAACTCTACACAACTGGTAGGTAGATTACCTGAGACAGACCAACTCTACACACCTGGTAGGTAGATTACCTGAGACAGACCAACTCTACACAACTGGTAGGTAGAGATTACCTGAGACAGACCAACTCTTCACAACTGGTAGGTAGAGATTACCTGAGACAGACCAACTCTACACAACTGGTAGGTAGATTACCTGAGACAGACCAACTCTACACAACTGGTAGGTAGAGATTACCTGAGACAGACCAACTCTACACAACTGGTAGGTAGATTACCTGAGACAGACCAACTCTACACAGCTGATAGGTAGATTACCTGAGACAGACCAACTCTACACAACTGGTAGATAGAGATTACCTGAGACAGACCAACTCTACACAACTGGTAGGTAGATTACCTGAGACAGACCAACTCTACACAGCTGATAGGTAGAGATTACCTGAGACAGACCAACTCTACACAACTGGTAGATAGAGATTACCTGAGACAGACCAACTCTACACAACTGGTAGGTAGATTACCTGAGACAGACCAACTCTACACAGCTGATAGGTAGATTACCTGAGACAAACCAACTCTACACAACTGGTAGGTAGATTACCTGAGACAAACCAACTCTACACAACTGATAGGTAGATTACCTGAGACAAACCAACTCTACACAACTGGTAGGTAGATTACCTGAGACAGACCAACTCTACACAACTGGTAGGTAGATTACCTGAGACAGACCAACTCTACACAACTGGTAGGTAGAGATTACCTGAGACAGACCAACTCTACACAACTGGTAGGTAGATTACCTGAGACAAACCAACTCTACACACCTGATAGGTAGATTACCTGAGACAAACCAACTCTACACAACTGGTAGGTAGATTACCTGAGACAGACCAACTCTACACAACTGGTAAATAGAGATTACCTGAGACAAACCAACTCTACACAACTGGTAGGTAGATTACCTGAGACAAACCAACTCTACACACCTGATAGGTAGATTACCTGAGACAGACCAACTCTACACAACTGATATGTAGATTACCTGAGACAGACCAACTCTACACAACTGATATGTAGATTACCTGAGACAAACCAACTCTACATAGCTGATACATTGGAAGGAAGGAAAAAAAGTAAAGAAAGAAAGAAAATATTGGGATCATGACTTCCTAGTGTATTTGGGGGTGAAGTAAAATCAAATCAAATCAAATGTATTTATAAAGCCCCTCTTACATCAGCTGATATATCAAAGTGCTGTACAGAAACCCAGCCTGAAACCCCAAACGGCAAGCAATGCAGGTGTAGAAGGACGGTGGCTAGGAAATACTCCCTAAAAAGGCCAGAACCTAGGAAGAAACCTAGAGAGGAACCAGGCTCTGAGGGGTGGCCAGTCCTCTTCTGGCTGTGCCGGGTGGAGATTATAACAGAACATGGCCAAGATGTTCATAAATGACCAGCATGGTCAAATAATAATAATCACAGTAGTTGTCGAGGGTGCAACAAGTCAGCACCTCAGGAGTAAATGTCAGTTGGCTTTTCATAGCCCATCATTCAGAGTATCTCGCTCTGGATAAGAGCGTCTGCTAAATGACTTAAATGTAAATGTAAAATGTATCTCTACCGCTCCTGCTGTCTCTAGAGAGTTGAAAACAGCAGGTCTGGGACAGGTAGCACGTCCGGTGAACAGGTCAGGGTTCCATAGCCGCAGGCAGAACAGGTGAAACTGGAGCAGCAGCACAGCCAGGTGGACTGGAGACAACAAGGAGTCATCATGCCAGGTAGTCCTGAGGCATGGTCCTAGGGCTCAGGTCCTCCGAGTGAGAGAAAGAGTAAAATCACTGGCCTGAAATCTGTCTTGCCTTCTACTTACTGAAATGACATACTGTCTAATAATCATACTACATACTGTTTAGAATGTAATGTTAAGTAAAAAAACGAATGCATTAGGCAACAAATATCAACATACTAGGCTCACCCATCCCGAGAATGAATCATCTCATTTTGGAACAGCGTGTCACCTTTTCTGATTATCAGCTGTTGTCAAAAAACACACAAACAAACGACCCGAGTTTATCGTGCGTAAATGGAATGGAATTCCCCGTTGATCCACGTCTCTCTGTGTATTCTGACCTTCAGCATGATAACAGCATGTTATTCACCCGCTATTTGTTTAGGGTGGAGACCTAATAAATGGGATGGCCGGAGGTGTCTACAGATACACTGTGTGGTAGGAGGTGTGTCTACAGATACACTGTGTGGTAGGAGGTGTGTCTACAGATACACTGTGTGGTAGGAGGTGTGTCTACAGATACACTGTGTGGTAGGAGGTGTGTCTACAGATACACTGTGTGGTAGGAGGTGTGTCTACAGATACACTGTGTGGTAGGAGGTGTGTCTACAGATACACTGTGTGGTAGGAGGTGTGTCTACAGATACACTGTGTGGTAGGAGGTGTGGCCGGAGGTGTCTACAGATACACTGTGTGGTAGGAGGTGTGTCTACAGATACACTGTGTGGTAGGAGGTGTGTCTACAGATACACTGTGTGGTAGGAGGTGTGTCTACAGATACACTGTGTGGTAGGAGGTGTGTCTACAGATACACTGTGTGGTAGGAGGTGTGTCTACAGATACACTGTGTGGTAGGAGGTGTGTCTACAGATACACTGTGTGGTAGGAGGTGTGGCCGGAGGTGTGTCTACAGATACACTGTGTGGTAGGAGGTGTGGCCGGAGGTGTGTCTACAGATACACTGTGTGGTAGGAGGTGTGTCTACAGATACACTGTGTGGTAGGAGGTGTGTCTACAGATACACTGTGTGGTAGGAGGTGTGTCTACAGATACACTGTGTGGTAGGAGGTGTGGCCGGAGGTGTGTCTACAGATACACTGTGTGGTAGGAGGTGTGTCTACAGATACACTGTGTGGTAGGAGGTGTGTCTACAGATACACTGTGTGGTAGGAGGTGTGTCTACAGATACACTGTGTGGTAGGAGGTGTGTCTACAGATACACTGTGTGGTAGGAGGTGTGTCTACAGATACACTGTGTGGTAGGAGGTGTGTCTACAGATACACTGTGTGGTAGGAGGTGTGTCTACAGATACACTGTGTGGTAGGAGGTGTGTCTACATATACACTGTGTGGCCGGAGGTGTGTCTACAGATACACTGTGTGGTAGGAGGTGTGGCCGGAGGTGTGGCCGGAGGTTAGTCTACAGATACACTGTGTGGTAGGAGGTGTGGCCGGAGGTGTGTCTACAGATACACTGTGTGGTGGAGGTGTGTCTACAGATACACTGTGTGGTAGGAGGTGTGTCCGGAGGTGTGTCTACAGATACACTGTGTGGTAGGAGGTGTGGCCGGAGGTGTGTCTACAGATACACTGTGTTCTGACCTTGACTTAATTCCCTCATAATTCCACCCCTTTACACACGAGGAAACCATGAATAAGGTCTAGTGAAACCTACCAAGTGGGACATTTTAGTCAGATAGAAAAAACACCATTCTCCATGTAATTTACAACTTGATAAGAGATATTGATAAGAGATATTGATAAGAGATATTGATAAGAGATATTGATAAGAGATATTGATAAGAGATATTGATAAGAGATATTGATAAGAGCTATTGATAAGAGATATTGATAAGAGATATTGATAAGAGCTATTGATAAGAGATATTGATAAGAGATATTGATAAGAGCTATTGATAAGAGCTATTGATAAGAAATATTGATAAGAGCTAGGGAAATGAGTAATCCGTTAGGAGAAGAGGATTGTGAATTTAAATGACATTTGTTTTAGATATATTTAGATATATATTTTTTACTTACAGTCGCGGGAGACAAATGTGAAACCAGTCAACTGAAACATATCAACATATCAACTTTCCCAACGGTAAAGTTTATGAAATGCTGTGCCAATTTAGTAGAATTTAAATTGTATGGCCAGTTAACTTGCAGGGATGGCCACTCTAATGTCTTAATTCAAGGCTACCCTGAATTTCTCTGTCTTCTACTTCTATCATGTTAAATATTAGTCACTATCAGTATCGACCGTCAGTAGGCGTAATATCCACACATATTCAACTGACAATTTACGGTTAGTTCTCTTCAGTTGGTATAGCCTACATTATCATTCCATGTAATTACACTGTTAGTTCCCTTCAGTTGGTATAGTCTACATTATCATTCCATGTAATTACGCTGTTAGTTCCCTTCAGTTGGTATAGCCTACATTATCATTCCATGTAATTACACTGTTAGTTCCCTTCAGTTGGTATAGTCTACATTATCATTCCATGTAATTACACTGTTAGTTCCCTTCAGTTGGTATAGCCCACATTATCATTCCATGTAATTACACTGTTAGTTCCCTTCAGTTGGTATAGCCTACATTATCATTCCATGTAATTACACTGTTAGTTCCCTTCAGTTGGTATAGCCTACATTATCATTCCATGTAATTACACTGTTAGTTCCCTTCAGTTGGTATAGCCTACATTATCATTCCATGTAATTACACTGTTAGTTCCCTTCAGTTGGTAGAGCCTACATTATCATTCCATTTAATTACACTGTTAGTTCCCTTCAGTTGGTATAGCCTACATTATCATTCCATGTAATTACACTGTTAGTTCCCTTCAGTTGGTAGAGCCTACATTATCATTCCATTTAATTACACTGTTAGTTCCCTTCAGTTGGTATAGCCTACATTATCATTCCATGTAATTACACTGTTAGTTCCCTTCAGTTGGTATAGCCTACATTATCATTCCATGTAATTACACTGTTAGTTCCCTTCAGTTGGTATAGCCTACATTATCATTCCATGTAATTACACTGTTAGTTCCCTTCAGTTGGTAGAGCCTACATTATCATTCCATTTAATTACACTGTTAGTTCCCTTCAGTTGGTAGAGCCTACATTATCATTCCATTTAATTACACTGTTAGTTCCCTTCAGTTGGTAGAGCCTACATTATTATTATCATTCCATTCTGAATGAATCAAAGTACAATTGTCTTTCTTTCGTGCCTAAAGGCTCTCCAAATCAGTTTTTTTATGATACATAAATACATTCCTCACGTTAAATAATGTTCAAGATCAAAGTATATTTTTTATCTAACAATTGGTGTTGAAATTGAGACGAGTATGCGTATACATCCTTTAGGGTATATTTTCGTTTTTATTTATTATAATTTTTTAACAATACAAAACATACACAAACAAACGACAACATACAAACACACACATACATCCACAATCATTACCCCTGTCCAGACCCACCTGCTCACACCTCCATCTCCAGCGCCCGCATCACTCTCCACCACCTCCATCTCCAGCGCCCGCATCACTCTCCACCACCTCCATCTCCAGCGCCCGCATCACTCTCCACCACCTCCATCTCCAGCGTCCGCATCACTCTCCACCACCTCCATCTCCAGCGCCCGCATCACTCTCCACCACCCCCATCTCCAGCGCCCGCATCACTCTCCACCACCCCCATCTCCAGCGCCCGCATCACTCTCCACCACCCCCATCTCCAGCACCCGCATCACTCTCTACCACCCCCATCTCCAGCGCCCGCATCACTCTCCACCACCCCCATCTCCAGCGTCCGCATCACTCTCCACCACCCCCATCTCCAGCGCCCGCATCACTCTCCACCATCTCCAGCACCCGCATCACTCTCTACCACCCCCATCTCCAGCGTCCGCATCACTCTCCACCACATCGCCTCAAACTGCACCATTTTGTTTCTCTCAGTCGCCCACGTAATTTCAACATTTAGATAATAAAGCATTTGACTTTTCCCATTGTGTCTAACGGTGGCGGATTGGTTGATTTCCAGTTTTTAAGTATACGTTTTTTCAAGATGATTGCCGAGAACTATCGTCCAACTCATCGGGTATCTCACTGCACCGTCATATATGCCATGTCTTCAAATGCATATATTTAGATGGCTTTCTTTAAATGAACCCGTAATATTCTGAACCCGTTCTCTAGATATATTCTAGTGAGACTGTCGACAAAATTCTAACTAAACGATACACCGTACTTAAAGGGATGGTTTAAGATAAATATACTGAAATCACTATTGAATGAAAACTCCACATGAAAATCTGTTGGCCAGTAAGTGAGAGGGTTTTCAGTGGTCGAATTACATTTATTCAGAGCGCGCAAGGGAACCACGGCCGTTACACACCTTCATAAAGTCAGTCTGAATACCAACTACTGAGAAGTGCATAGGAAAGTGTGTCATTTCCTAATTAGTCGGAATCGGGCCCTCGTACCATAATAACTACGTTGTTAACTTGTCAACAGGGTGAGGAGGTATTGAAATACCACGTCATTCTTCACGAACAGCTGTTCCCGGATCATCTGAGGGACGGGATGGTGAAGGACACATTACTTGGGAGAGCTTACCAGATCATGTTCCACCTGGGCAAGAACAATGAGGTACGCTATTCACTATTTGGCAGTTGTTTGTTTGTTTGTTTGTTTTGATTGATTTATTAGTTAATTGATTTGATTGATTGTTTGTTTAGTTGGTTGGTTGATTTTATTTATTTAATAATAACAGTATAATTACACTGATCCAGCCCGAGACAACCTTACATAGAGTAACCATGAGCTACGGTATTCTTGCGAGCTCCGTTCAAATATTTTGTAACACCTGAGGGGTTGCTCAATACGCGTACTACCGTGCTCCACACTCTCATGCTCCAAGTGTTTTATCGAAGGACGTTCCCTTGAGTACGTTCTTGTTCAGACGAGAGTGTGGAGAACACGTAAAACATTATATTAGAGAAGTACTCGCACTCTCCCTACTGTATTACCTCACGCTTCACCTCTCCATTCACTGAACTTTCTTCCAGCCAGGACAATGGCAACAATAGAGACCAAGCAAAACCAAACACGATATACACAAAGCAAACGTTTTACTTAATAATTATCAGCTAGTTATATGTGAATCGTGATCTAGCTAGCTAGGGCCCAATGGTGAGTTCTAGAACCATCACCAGTAATAAACCTCAGGGAACAATGGTGTGTTCTAGAACCATCACCAGTAATAAACCTAAAGGAACAATGGTGTGTTCTAGAACCATCACCAGCAATAAACCTCAGGGAACAATGGTGTGTTCTAGAACCATCACCAGTAATAAACCTAAAGGAACAATGGTGTGTTCTAGAACCATCACCAGCAATAAACCTCAGGGAACAATGGTGAGTTCTAGAACCATCACCAGTAATAAACCTCAGGGAACAATGGTGTGTTCTAGAACCATCACCAGTAATAAACCTAAAGGAACAATGGTGTGTTCTAGAACCATCACCAGTAATAAACCTCAGGGAACAATGGTGAGTTCTAGAACCATCACCAGTAATAAACTCAAAGGAACAATGGTGTGTTCTAGAACCATCACCAGTAATAAACCTTAGGGAACAATGGTGAGTTCTAGAACCATCACCAGTAATAAACCTAAAGGAACAATGGTGTGTTCTAGAACCATCACCAGTAATAAACCTCAGGGAACAATGGTGAGTTCTAGAACCATCACCAGTAATAAACCTCAGAGCCCTTATTTGGGTTGTTATCTATACGTGTTTCAGAGCCCTTATTTGGGTTGTTATCTATACGTGTTTCAGAGCCCTTATTTGGGTTGTTATCTATACGTGTTTCAGGGCCCTTATTTGGGTTGTTATCTATACGTGTTTCAGAGCCCTTATTTGGGTTGTTATCTATACGTGTTTCAGAGCCCTTATTTGGGTTGTTATCTATACGTGTTTCAGAGCCCTTATTTGGGTTGTTATCTATACGTGTTTCAGAGCCCTTATTTGGGTTGTTATCTATAGGTGTTTCAGAGCCCTTATTTGGGTTGTTATCTATACGTGTTTCAGAGCCCTTATTTGGGTTGTTATCTATACGTGTTTCAGAGCCCTTATTTGGGTTGTTATCTATACGTGTTTCAGAGCCCTTATTTGGGTTGTTATCTATACGTGTTTCAGAGCCCTTATTTGGGTTGTTATCTATACGTGTTTCAGAGCCCTTATTTGGGTTGTTATCTATACGTGTTTCAGAGCCCTTATTTGGGTTGTTATCTATACGTGTTTCAGAGCCCTTATTTGGGTTGTTATCTATACGTGTTTCAGAGCCCTTATTTGGGTTGTTATCTATAGGTGTTTCAGAGCCCTTATTTGGGTTGTTATCTATACGTGTTTCAGAGCCCTTATTTGGGTTGTTATCTATACGTGTTTCAGAGCCCTTATTTAGGTTGTTATCTATACGTGTTTCAGAGCCCTTATTTGGGTTGTTATCTATACGTGTTTCAGAGCCCTTATTTGGGTTGTTATCTATACGTGTTTCAGAGCCCTTATTTGTGTTGTTATCTATACGTGTTTCAGAGCCCTTATTTGGGTTGTTATCTATACGTGTTTCAGAGCCCTTATTTGGGTTGTTATCTATACGTGTTTCAGAGCCCTTATTTGGGTTGTTATCTATACGTGTTTCAGAGCCCTTATTTGGGTTGTTATCTATACGTGTTTCAGAGCCCTTATTTGGGTTGTTATCTATACGTGTTTCAGAGCCCTTATTTGGGTTGTTATCTATACGTGTTTCAGAGCCCTTATTTGGGTTGTTATCTATACGTGTTTCAGAGCCCTTATTTGGGTTGTTATCTATACGTGTTTCAGAGCCCTTATTTGGGTTGTTATCTATACGTGTTTCAGAGCCCTTATTTGGGTTGTTATCTATACGTGTTTCAGAGCCCTTATTTGGGTTGTTATCTATACGTGTTTCAGAGCCCTTATTTGGGTTGTTATCTATACGTGTTTCAGAGCCCTTATTTGGGTTGTTATCTATACGTGTTTCAGAGCCCTTATTTTGGTTGTTATCTGAACGTGTTTTCAGACTTTGGCCAATGATGTTCTGCTGGATGGGAGCCACAGTGAGACGAGAAACGGGGTGATCCTGGCCGTTCCCCAAGTCTTACAGGTCCATAAGAACCGATGCATTCAAGACGTGATCCTACGAGTCAGAGTAAGTGTGTGTGTATTTGTCAGAGTAAGTCAGCTGTACTGATGGATGGAGACAGGAGGGGTGGTGAACTAGTATGTCAGCTGTACTGATGGACAGAGACAGGAGGGGTGGTGAACTCAGCTGTACTGATGGACGGAGACAGGAGGGGTGGTGAACTAGTAAGTCAGCTGTACTGATGGATGGAGACAGGAGGGGTGGTGAACTAGTAAGTCAGCTGTACTGATGGACAGAGACAGGAGGGGTGGTGAACTAGTAGTCAGCTGTACTGATGGACAGAGACAGGAGGGGTGGTGAACTCAGCTGTACTGATGGACGGAGACAGGAGGGGTGGTGAACTAGTAGTCAGCTGTACTGATGGACGGAGACAGGAGGGGTGGTGAACTCAGCTGTACTGATGGACGGAGACAGGAGGGGTGGTGAACTAGTAAGTCAGCTGTACTGATGGACAGAGACAGGAGGGGTGGTGAACTCAGCTGTACTGATGGACGGAGACAGGAGGGGTGGTGAACTCAGCTGTACTGATGGACGGAGACAGGAGGGGTGGTGAACTAGTAAGTCAGCTGTACTGATGGACAGAGACAGGAGGGGTGGTGAACTCAGCTGTACTGATGGACAGAGACAGGAGGGGTGGTGAACTCAGCTGTACTGATGGACAGAGACAGGAGGGGTGGTGAACTCAGCTGTACTGATGGACAGAGACAGGAGGGGTGGTGAACTCAGCTGTACTGATGGACGGAGACAGGAGGGGTGGTGAACTCAACTGTACTGATGGACAGAGACAGGAGGGGTGGTGAACTCAGCTGTACTGATGGACAGAGACAGGAGGGGTGGTGAACTCAGCTGTACTGATGGACAGAGACAGGAGGGGTGGTGAACTCAGCTGTACTGATGGACGGAGACAGGAGGGGTGGTGAACTCAACTGTACTGATGGACAGAGACAGGAGGGGTGGTGAACTAGTAAGTCGCCTGTACTGATGTAGGTGAACTGTTTCATATAGAAATGTATCAGTAATGTTACAGAGGAATGTTCTCCCTTTTTCGTGTGTGCCTGGGTGCGTGGGTGAGTGTGTGTGCCTGCATGCCTAGGTGTGTGTGTGTCTGCGTTGGTAGCTGTGCGTGCCTAGGTGTGTGTGTGTCTGCGTTGGTGGCTCTGCCTGCCTAGGTGTGTGTGTGTCTGCGTTGGTAGCTGTGCGTGCCTAGGTGTGTGTGTGTCTGCGTTGGTGGCTCTGCCTGCCTAGGTGTGTGTGTGTCTGCGTTGGTAGCTGTGCGTGCCTAGGTGTGTGTGTGTCTGCGTTGGTGGCTGTGCATGCCTAGGTGTGTGTGTGTCTGCATGCCTAGGTGTGTGTGTGTCTGCGTTGGTAGCTGTGCGTGCCTAGGTGTGTGTGTGTCTGCGTTGGTAGCTGTGCGTGCCTAGGTGTATGTGTGTCTGCGTTGGTGGCTGTGCGTGCCTAGGTGTGTGTGTGTCTGCGTTGGTGGCTGTGCATGGCTGGGTGGGTTGGTGTGTGTGTGTCTGCGTTGGTAGCTGTGCGTTTCTAGGTGTGTGTGTTTCTGTCTAATTGTTCTTTCTCCAAGGGGAGGTGCTCAGCCTGTGATGAAAAACCCAGATGTTTCCTTAGCTACAAGCCAGTAAGACTCTACACATTAAAACATGTTTCCTTAGCTACAAGCCAGTAAGACTCTACACATTAAAAACCTGTTTCCTTAGCTACAAGCCAGTAAGACTCTACACATTAAAAACATAAACAACAAACATTTTCTATCTCTCTTTTTATCTTTATTCATTTCTTTCTATTCACTGCTCCTGCTATTATATATTTAGACCTATGAAGATCGTTAGAATCATTTGACCTTGTTTAATTATGAGTGCATTGTATCCACCGGTCTTAAACATTATTCCAAATGTGCATTTCCCCCATATTCTCTAGTGTGGAGCTACTTTGTGTTTCTGTAAATGATGTTGTCCTGTATTTTAGGCCATTAGGGAGTACCCTAGGAACATGAGGTCTAACTGCAAGTACAGGAAGAGGGTGGGATCTAGGAGGAAGTCCGTGGCTGGCTGCATTATTGACTGTTTGAAGACGACGCAGGTGAGATATTATACAGGAGGATTCTCCTGGGTTGTATAATACAGGAGGATTCTCCTGGGTTGTATAATACAGGAGGATTCTCTGGGTTGTATTATACAGGAGGATTCTCCTTTAAATAATACAGGAGGATTCTCCTGGGTTGTATTATACAGGAGGATTCTCTGGGTTGTATTATACAGGAGGATTCTCCTGGGTTGTATTATACAGGAGGATTCTCCTGGGTTGTATTATACAGGAGGATTCTCCTGGGTTGTATTATACAGGAGGATTCTCCTGGGTTGTATAATACAGGAGGATTCTCTGGGTTGTATTATACAGGAGGATTCTCCTGGGTTGTATAATACAGGAGGATTCTCATGGGTTGTATAATACAGGAGGATTCTCCTGGGTTGTATTATACAGGAGGATTCTCATGGGTTGTATTATACAGGAGGATTCTCATGGGTTGTATAATACAGGAGGATTCTCCTGGGTTGTATTATACAGGAGGATTCTCCTGGGTTGTATAATACAGGAGGATTCTCCTGGGTTGTATTATACAGGAGGATTCTCATGGGTTGTATTATACAGGAGGATTCTCATGGGTTGTATTATACAGCAGGATTCTCCTGGGTTGTATTATACAGGAGGATTAATTTTATTGCCCCTGAGAGGAAATTGTTTTCCACAACTCACAAATGTAATATACACAACAAACAACACAGCCAATAGAGATAATAAAACCAGTTTATCAGTGTGGAATGAATAAAGTTCAATAGGGCCCTGGTCTAAAGTAGTGCACTGAATAGGGAATAGGGCTCTGGTCTAAAGTAGTGCACTATTAGGGAATAGGCTGCCACTTGGGGACGCCCCCTCTGACGAGCTCTGTCTCCTGTGTTGCAGGACCACTCGTGCTGCCCGGGATACTTTGGTCACTACTGTTTTAAATGCCCTGGGGAGCTGGACAACTGGTGCTCAGGAAACGGAAGGTACGGTCAACACAACCACAATGAGTAGAACAGCCGTCCCCACTCATGTCAAGGATGCCATAATAGGTGGACTCTCTGATGGCCATTTTGAATGTATCCATGAGTTTTCCTGTCAAATTGCCATGGTCAAAGGTTCATTCTGTTCATTGTGTTTCTATGAGCAGGTGTAAGGATGGGAACCTAGGGACTGGGGAGTGTCTTTGCAACGAGGGTTTCCATGGGACAGCCTGTGAGACCTGCGAACCGGGACGCTACGGCAAGGACTGCAAGTCAGGTATATTATATATACACTGTATACAGGCCTGATCCTAGCTGACTGGCTGACTGGCTGACTGACTGGCTGACTGACTGACTGACTGGCTGACTGACTGGCTGACTGGCTGACTGACTGGCTGACTGACTGACTCACTGACTGTCTGGCTGACTGACTGACTGACTGGCTGGCTGACTGGCTGACTGACTGGCTGACTGACTCACTGAATGGCTGGCTGGCTGGATGACTGGCTGACTGGCTGACTGACTGACTGACTGACTGACTGGCTGACTGGCTGGCTGACTGGCTGGCTGACTGGCTGACTCGCTGGCTGACTGGCTGGCTGACTGACTGGCTGACTCGCTGGCTGACTGACTGGCCGGCTGGCCGACTTGCTGACTGGCTGACTGACTGGCTGAATGGCTGACTGACTGACTGACTGGCTGACTGCCTGACTGACTGGCTGGCTGACTGGCTGGCTGACTGGCTGACTGGCTGGCTGAATGCCTGACTGGCTGGCTGACTGGCTGACTGGCTGGCTGACTGGCTGACTGACTCACTGACTGACTGGCTGGCTGACTCACTGACTGTCTGACTGACTGGCTGGCTGACTGGCTGACTGACTGACTGACTGACTGGCTGACTGGCTGGCTGACTGGCTGACTGGCTGGCTGGCTGAATGGCTGGCTGACTGGCTGACTGACTGGCTGGCTGACTGACTGACTGGCTGACTGAATGGCTGGCTGACTGGCTGACTGGCTGGCTGGCTGACTGGCTGAATGGCTGGCTGACTCGCTGGCTGACTGGCTGGCTGGCTGACTGGCTGACTGGCTGGCTGACTCGCTGGCTGACTGACTGGCCGACTTGCTGACTGGCTGGCTGACTGGCTGGCTGGCTGGCTGACTAACCGCCTGGCTGACTGGC
>NC_074667.1:65449337-65464337 GCF_029448725.1 Salvelinus fontinalis
AAATATTTTAAATTCTGTACAGGCTTCCTTCTTTTCACTCTGTCATTTAGGTTAGTATTGTGGAGTAACTACAATGTTGTTGATCCATCCTCAGCTTTCTCCTATCACAGCCATCAAACTCTGTAACTGTTTTAAAGTCACCATTGGCCTCTTGGTGAAATCCCTGAGCGGTTTCCTTCCTCTCTGGCCACTGAGTTAGGAAGGACGCCTGTATCTTTGAAGTGACTGGGTGTACTGACACACCATCCAAAGTGTAATTAATTACTTTACCAAAGTGCAAAGGGATATTCAATTTCAGTTATTTTTGTATTTTCACCCCATCTACCAATAGGTGCCCTTCTTTGCGAGGTATTGGAATACCTCCCTGGTCTTTGTGGTTGAATCTGTGTTTGAAATTCACTGCTTGACTGAAAGACCTTACAGATAATTATATGTGTGGGGTACAGAGATGAGGTGTCTGTCACGATCGTCGTAAAGACCAAGGCGCAGAATACATTTAATAAATAGAAACTCACTGAAACAAACAACAATAAACAGCAACGTACGAAACGTGACGCTATACGAATAGTGCAGACAGGCAGCTAAACATAGAACAAGATCTCACAAACACAAAAGGGAAAATGGCTACCTAAATATGATCCCCAATCAGAGACAACGATAAACAGCTGTCTCTGATTGGGAACCATATCAGGCCAACATAGACATACAAAACCCCTAGACATACAACACCCCTAGACATACAAACTAGCGTACCCACCCTAGTCACACCCTGACCTAACCAAAATATAAGAAAAACAGAGATATCTGTGGTCACGGCGTGACCGTGTCATTCAAAAATAATTTATTGCACACAGTGTGAGTCCATGAAAAATTATTTTAATGTTTTATTTCTTTGTATTTAACCTTTATTTAACTAGGCAAGTCAGTTAAGAACAAATTCTTATTTACAATGATGGCCTACCGAAAGGCACAAGGCCTCCTGCGGGGATTATTGCCCCCAGAGTGACTTGCAACTTATGTGACTTGTTAAGCCTATTTTCACTCCTGAACTTATTTAACGAAGGTGTTGAACACTTGAATACTCAGCTTAAATTTTTTATATTAATTTGTGGGGGGAAAAATTGAAGTACATAGTTCTGCTTGACATGATGTGGTATTGCGTGTTGTACACCAGTGACAAAACATCTCAATTTCATCAATGCTAAATTCAGGCTGTAATACAATAACATGTGTAAATAGTAGAACAGCCTGCCTTATTTCAGATTTCTCACTTCCTCACAGGAAGTTTGCTCCAACTTGAGTTCTGTTTTACTCACAGATATAATTCAAACGGTTTTAGAAACTAGAGAGTGTTTTCTATCCAATAGTAATAATAATATGCATATTGTACGAGCAAAAATTGAGTACGAGGCCGTTTAATTTGGGAACGAAATTTTTACAAAGTGAAAATAGCACCCCCTATTGAGAAAAGGTTAAATTCAGGCTGTAATACAATAACATGTGTAAATAGTAAAGGGATGTGAATACTTTCCGTAGGCATATACAAATATACACATGATTTTGTTCCAATACTTTTGGTCACCTAAAACGGGAGGATTATTTCTGGCTATGACTCTGTTATTTACTGTATATCTTAAATATTATTATAAACTGAGTGTACAAACCATTAAGAACTCCTTCCCAGTATTGCGTTAACCCGTCTCCTCCCCTTCATCTACACTGATTGAAGTGTAGGTGACATCACTAAGGGATCATCACCTGGATTCACTTGGTCCAGTCTATGTCATGAAAAGAGCAGGCCTTCCTCTGACACCGCCTGGTATAGTGGTCCTGGAAGACTGGAAGCTTGGCCCCAGTGATGTAGTGGGCCGTAAGCACTATCCTCTGTAGCACCTTGTGGTCGGAAGCCGAGCAGTTGCCATACCAGGCGGTGATGCAACCAGACAGGATGCTCTCGATGGGGCAGCTGTAGAACTTCTTTGAGGATCTGAGGACCCATGCCAAATCTTTTCAGTCTCTTGAGGTGGAATAGGCATTGCCATGCCCTCTTCACGACTGTCTTGGTGTGTTTGGACCATGATAGTTTGTTGGTGATGTGGACACCAAGGAACCTGAAGCTCTGAACCTGCTCCACTACAGCCCAGGCGATGAGAATGCAGGTGTGCTCGGTCCTCCTTTTTCTGTAGTCACGTTGAGGGTGCAGTTGTTTTCCTGGCACCACACTGCCAGGTCTCTGACCTCCTCCCTGTAGGCTGTCTCATCGTTGTCAGTGTTCAGGCCTACCACCGTTATGTCGTCGGCAAATTTAATGATGGTGTTGGAGTCGTGCTTGGCCACGCAGTCGTGAGTGAACAAGGAGTACAGGTGGGGACGCAACTCTGAGGAGCCCCTTGTTGAGGATCAGTGTGGCAGATGTGTTATTACCTACCCTCACCACCTGGGAGCGGCCCATCAGGAAGTCCAGGATCCAGTTGCAGAGGGAGGTGTTTAGTCCCAGCGTCCTTAGCTTAGTGAGGAGCTTTGAGGGCACTATGGTGTTGAACGCATTCTCACGTAAGTGGGAAAGGGAGTGTGGAATGCAATAAAGATCGCATCATCAGTGGATCTGTTGGTGCGGTATGCAAATTGGAGTGGGTCTAGGGTTTCTGGGCTGATGGCGTTTATGTGAGCCGTGACCAGCCTTTCAAAGCACTTCATGGCTACAAATGTGAGTGCTACAGATCAGTAGTCATTTAGCAGGTTACCTTGGTGTTCTTGGGCACAGGGACTATGGTGGTCTGCTTGAAACATGTTGGTATTACAGACTCGGTCAAGGACATACTCGGAGTACACGTCCTGGTACTCCATCTGGCCCTGCGGCCTTGTGAATGTTGACCTGTTTAAAGGTCTTACTCACTTCAGCTACGGAGAGCATAATCACACAGTCGTCCGGAACAGCTGGTGCTCTCGTGCATGCTTCAGTGTTGCTTACCTCGAAGCGTGCATAGAAGTAATTTAGCTCATCTGGTATGATCGTGTCACTGGGCAGGTCGCGGCTGTGCTTTCCTTTGTGGTCTGTAATAGTTTGCAAGCCCTGAAACATCCGACGAGCGCCAGAGCCGGTTTAGTAGGATTCCATCTTAGTCCTGTATTGACGTTGTGCCTGTTTGATGGTTCTCCTGAGGGCATAGTGGGATTTATTATAAGCGTCCGGGTTAGTGTCCCGCTCCTTGAAAGCGGCAGCTCTACCCTTTAGCTCAGTGTGGATGTTGCCTGTAATCGATGGCTTCTGGTTGGGGTATGTACGTGCGGTCACTGTAGGGTCAACTAAACTGGTCAACTAATCTGGTAAGCTAATCTGGTAAACTAAACTGGTAAACTAAACAGGTAAACTAATGTTCCGTAGAGGTGAACCTGTGTGCCACTGGGAACGGAGGCTGCGCTCAGATTGCCAACTGCACCAAGACGTTACCTGGGGAGAGGACCTGCACCTGTCCAGAAGGATACACTGGAGACGGGGTTTGGTGTCTAGGTATGGCGTGTGATTGATTGAGTGATTTAATTCATTAGATCATCAACAGTAGTAGTCTGCTGTTCCAGCCGGAGACAACATAAAACATTATGGAGGACAAAAACACAGTAAAGCCCGAAACTTAGTCAGCAAAATGACACGTGGGCAAAGACTGCCACTTTAGACTCAATGCAATTAAACACAACAACAGTAGCACCAATTACAAATATTTACAACCATATCAACAGCACTGTGTCTCAGGTTAAAAGACTATAATTGATCTGGGCTTAGTTGAGCTTGTCTGGCTTAATGGGCCAATAGAATGGTCCCAAAACTGCAAACCCTGCCCATCTGGTACTCTAAGCAGACTAGACCAAAAGCAAAAGATTTCAAATAGTACTTTAACCATGGCTACGTCCCATATGGAACTCTACCATCAGCCCTTTAACCATGGCTACGTCCCATATGGAACTCTACCATCAGCCCTTTAACCATGGCTACGTCCCATATGGAACTCTACCATCAGCCCTTTAACCATGGCTACGTGCCATATGGAACTCTACCATCAGCCCTTTAACCATGGCTACGTCCCATATGGAACTCTACCATCAGCCCTTTAACCATGGCTACGTCCCATATGGAACTCTACCATCAGCCCTTTAACCATGGCTACGTTCCAAATGGAACTCTACCATCAGCCCTTTAACCATGGCTACGTGCCATATGGAACTCTACCATCAGCCCTTTAACCATGGCTACGTCCCATATGGAACTCTACCATCAGCCCTTTAACCATGGCTACGTCCCATATGGAACTCTACCATCAGCCCTTTAACCATGGCTACGTCCCATATGGAACTCTACCATCAGCCCTTTAACCATGGCTACGTCCCATATGGAACTCTACCATCAGCCCTTTAACCTTGGCTACGTCCCATATGGAACTCCACCATCAGCCCTTTAACAATGGCTACATCCCAAATGGAACACTATTCCCTATTGGGCTCTGGTCAAAAGTAGTGCACTTTATAGGGAACGGGGTGCCATTTAGAATGCATCCCATTACTAACCACTTCAAAACATTCAATGGGAATGGTTATATAAAGGATGAATAAATGAAATACAAACTAACAAATCCCTTGCCTCTAGAACATTCGTTTTCAACCTGTGGTCCTGTACTGCAGGTGGTTTACAATTTGATTTACTTATTTTTAATAGAGATTTTCTTAATTTTGTAAATATTTGTTTTCTTCAAAAAAGTATAACAGTTGGGAGTATTAACGGTATTATAAGAATTTTTACTTTTGACAATGCAAATTGTTTATAATAATAATAGGCCATAATCTGTTACATTTACTGATAACCTTGACTCTGAATTTAACAGGCAAGATATGGTGGTCATCGAGCTTTTGACTGTGATTTAGAAAGGAACGGCTGATCTAAAAAGGGACAATATGATGTTGTGTTTTTTGCAGAGATAGACGGCTGTTTGGTTAACAACGGTGGATGTTCCAGTACTGCAGAGTGCATCAAAACAGGACCAAACCGGGTAAGATTACACTTGTGCGAGTGTCAAATGCTACCCTATTCCCTATTTAATGCACTACTTTTGACCAGTAGTGGACTAGGTATGGAATAAGGTGCCATTGGGGACACAGACACTGCAATAACCTGCGATACCCTGCAACACTACTAGCAACTCCTTGGCAGGTAGAGCTAGTAAGATCCTATTGGCGCATTCTAGAATTTATTTGCATATGGGAACGCCTACTCTGTGAAGTAACTTAATTCCCCTTTGCACTCCGTCTAAACAACGCAATTTGTAGAAACTTTGGCGAAGTGTAAAGTCTACAAAAATGCAGTCCACTCTGTTTGTTACAGATTCTAGTTTTGTAAACAGAAAAAACTGTATGGACATCAACTGTTTCATTGATGAGAAAATGTGCAGAATGTCAGCCAAAACCGATCTCGCTCCATCTTCTCCCACTGCCGGCCACTGGGCTTCCTCTCAACACCATATTTGGTAGCGAGTGAAAACGCCAACCGGATGCTTGGCATTTATATAACTGGTGAAATATCTGGCTCGTTGTACTATCTGTGGTAGTACAGGTGTGACAAAACTAGGGCTTGTAGGACTAGCTTTCTTGTTAACGATGTTCAGAAAGCAGAGCACCACTTTATTATGGACAGACCTCTCCCCCTCTTAGCTACTGTTTCATCAATCTGTTTTGACCATGACAGTTTTACAATCCAGGGTGCAACAAGCAAGTCTTCTCAATTTGCTCAATTTCCACGTTACTCATTACAAGATTTAGTTGAGGTTTAGAATTGAGTGAATAATTTGTCACAAATACAATTATTTTAGTTTTGGAATTTTTTTGTACTTATTACTTGCCACCCATTCTGAAACTGACTGCAGCTCTTTGTTAAGTGTTGCAATGATTTAACTCGCTGTAGTAGCTGACATCTATAGTGTTGAATCATCCGCATACATAGACACACAGGCTTTACTCAGAGCCAGTGGCATGTCAATAGTAAAGATTGAAAAAAGTAAGGGGCCTAGACAGCTGCCCTGGGGAATGCCTGACTCTACCTGGATTATGTTGAGGAGAGGCTTCCATTAAAGAACACCATCTGTGTTGTTAGATAGGTAACTCTTTATCCACAATATAGCAGGGGGTTTAAAACCATAACACGTGGGTTTTTCCAGTAGCAGATTATGCTTCATAAAGTCTAACAAAACAGCTCCAACAATCTTCTAATTAACAATTTGTTACAGTCAATCATCAGTCATTTGTATAAGTGCTCTACATGTTGTGTGCTCTTCCCTGTAAGGGTGCTGAAAGATAATTTGTTTACTGTGAAATAGAATTGTATCTGGTCAAACACATTTGTTTCCAAAAGTTTACTAAGGGTTGGTAACAGGCTGATTGGTAAAGGGGGCTTTACTATTCTACAGTAGCGGAATGACTTTTGCTTCTGTCACGTGTGCTCCCGCTCTTCCCTTCTCCTGGCGCTTGAGGGCGCCAGATTACCCTGCATCACACGCTCCTGCCATCCATCACTAACACCTGCCTTCCCTCGTCAAGCGTATCAGCGATATTGGACTCACCTGGACTCATTCATCACCTGTTTACTTCTTCCCCTATATTTGTCAGTTCCCCAGCTCTGTTCCCCGCTGCTGCATTGTATTGTTTTTGTCTTTGTATTTGTTTCTGACGCTGTTCCTGTCTCGTCTATGCCAGTTATTTATTAAATGTTTACTCCCCGTACCTGCTTCGTCTCTCCAGCGTCATTCCGCGTGACAGCTTCCTTCCAGGCTTAGATTGCTTCCCTTTAGACAGCTTCCCTGTAGGCTTAGATTGAAGAGATGGCCAATAGGAGTGGCAATATTGTCTGCTATCATTCTCAGTCATTTTACGTCCAGGTTGCCAGACCCAGATGGATTGTCATTGTTGATAGAAAACAATACTTGTTTCACCTCTTCCATACTCACTTTGCGGTATTCAAATTTACAATGCTTGTCTTTCATAATTTGGTCAGTTATACATGGATGTGTAGGTTCAAAATTTGTTGCTGGCATGTCATGCCTAGTTTTGCTAATCTTGCCAATGAAAACATAATTAAAGTATTCATCAATATCAGTAGGCTTTGTGATGAATGGGGCCATCTGATTTAATGAATGATGGAGCTGAGTTTTCCTTTTTTGGCCAAAATTGAATTTAATAAGATGTTCTAAAGCTTCTTTTACTATCATTCCTTATTCTTCTTCCTTTTGTTTAGTTTAGTTACATGAGTAACTAAGTGTTCCATCCTGTTTCAGGTTGCGTGTAACTGTTTATCTGGCTACTCTGGGAATGGACATTTCTGCTTCCCGTTCAACCCCTGTCGGATTGTGAGTACCGGAGCATTGTAGTACCACCATGTGCATCCCAAATGCCGCCCTATTCCCTATAGGGTGCACTACTAGGGGCCCATAGGTGCACTACTAGGGGCCCATAGGTGCACTACTAGGGGCCCATAGGTGCACTACTAGGGGCCTATAGGGTGCACTACTAGGGGCCCATAGGTGCACTACTAGGGGCCCATAGGTGCACTACTAGGGGCCTATAGGGTGCACTACTAGGGGCCCATAGGTGCACTACTAGGGGCCCATAGGTGCACTACTAGGGGCCCATAGGTGCACTACTAGGGGCCCATAGGTGCACTACTAGGGGCCCATAGGTGCACTACTAGGGGCCCATAGGTGCACTACTAGGGGCCCATAGGTGCACTACTAGGGGCCCATAGGAGCACTACTAGGGGCCCATAGGTGCACTACTAGGGGCCCATAGGTGCACTACTAGGGGCCCATAGGTGCACTACTAGGGGCCCATAGGTGCACTACTAGGGGCCCATAGGTGCACTACTAGGGGCCCATAGGTGCACTACTAGGGGCACATAGGTGCACTACTAGGGGCCCATAGGTGCACTACTAGGGGCCCATAGGTGCACTACTAGGGGCCCATAGGTGCACTACTAGGGGCCCATAGGTGCACTACTAGGGGCCCATAGGTGCACTACTAGGGGCACATAGGTGCACTACTAGGGGCCCATAGGAGCACTACTAGGGGCCCATAGGTGCACTACTAGGGGCCCATAGGTGCACTACTAGGGGCCCATAGGTGCACTACTAGGGGCCCATAGGTGCACTACTAGGGGCCCATAGGTGCACTACTAGGGGCCCATAGGTGCACTACTAGGGGCACATAGGTGCACTACTAGGGGCCCATAGGAGCACTACTAGGGGCCCATAGGTGCACTACTAGGGGCCCATAGGTGCACTACTAGGGGCCCATAGGTGCACTACTAGGGGCCCATAGGTGCACTACTAGGGGCCCATAGGTGCACTACTAGGGGCCCATAGGTGCACTACTAGGGGCACATAGGTGCACTACTAGGGGCCCATAGGAGCACTACTAGGGGCCCATAGGTGCACTACTAGGGGCCCATAGGTGCACTACTAGGGGCCCATAGGTGCACTACTAGGGGCCCATAGGTGCACTACTAGGGGCCCATAGGTGCACTACTAGGGGCCTATAGGTGCACTACTAGGGGCCCATAGGTGCACTACTAGGGGCCCATAGGTGCACTACTAGGGGCCCATAGGTGCACTACTAGGGGCCCATAGGTGCACTACTAGGGGCCCATAGGTGCACTACTAGGGGCCCATAGGTGCACTACTAGGGGCCCATAGGTGCACTATATAGGGAATAGGGTGGCATTTTAATCAGATCAGACTTGGATTAAATATACACCCAGCGTGTTAAATACGTGACATACTGGAGGTGATTCACCTTGACCGGTGTGTTATATACGTGACATACTGACCAGTGTGTTAAATACGTGACATACTGACCAGTGTGTATATACGTGACATACTGACCAGTGTGTTAAATACGTGACATACTGACCAGTGTGTATATACGTGACATACTGACCAGTGTGTTAAATACGTGACATACTGACCACTACGTGACATACTGACCGGTGTGTTAAATACGTGACATACTGACCACTATGTGACATACTGACCACTATGTGACATACTGACCACTGTGTTAAATACGTGACATACTGACCAGTGTGTTAAATACGTGACATACTGACCACTACGTGACATACTGACCAGTGTGTTAAATACATGACATACTGACCGGTGTGTTAAATACGTGACATACTGACCAGTGTGTTAAATACATGACATACTGACCAGTGTGTTATATACGTGACATACTGACCAGTGTGTATATACATGACATACTGACCAGTGTGTTATATACATGACATACTGACCAGTGTGTTATATACGTGACATACTGACCAGTGTGTATATACATGACATACTGACCAGTGTGTTAAATACGTGACATACTGACCAGTGTGTATATACATGACATACTGACCAGTGTGTTAAATACGTGACATACTGACCAGTGTGTTATATACATGACATACTGACCAGTGTGTTAAATACGTGACATACTGACCAGTGTGTATATACATGACATACTGACCAGTGTGTTATATACGTGACATACTGACCAGTGTGTATATACATGACATACTGACCAGTGTGTATATACATGACATACTGACCAGTGTGTTATATACGTGACATACTGACCAGTGTGTATATACATGACATACTGACCAGTGTGTTAAATACGTGACATACTGACCAGTGTGTATATACATGACATACTGACCAGTGTGTTAAATACGTGACATACTGACCAGTGTGTTAAATACGTGACATACTGACCAGTGTGTTATATACATGACATACTGACCAGTGTGTTAAATACGTGACATACTGACCAGTGTGTTAAATACGTGACATACTGACCAGTGTGTTATATACGTGACATACTGACCAGTGTGTATATACATGACATACTGACCAGTGTGTTAAATACGTGACATACTGACCAGTGTGTATATACATGACATACTGACCAGTGTGTTAAATACGTGACATACTGACCAGTGTGTTATATACATGACATACTGACCAGTGTGTTAAATACGTGACATACTGACCAGTGTGTATATACATGACATACTGACCAGTGTGTTATATACGTGACATACTGACCAGTGTGTATATACATGACATACTGACCAGTGTGTATATACATGACATACTGACCAGTGTGTTATATACGTGACATACTGACCAGTGTGTATATACATGACATACTGACCAGTGTGTTAAATACGTGACATACTGACCAGTGTGTATATACATGACATACTGACCAGTGTGTTAAATACGTGACATACTGACCAGTGTGTTAAATACGTGACATACTGACCAGTGTGTTATATACATGACATACTGACCAGTGTGTTAAATACGTGACATACTGACCAGTGTGTTAAATACGTGACATACTGACCAGTGTGTTATATACGTGACATACTGACCAGTGTGTTAAATACGTGACATACTGACCAGTGTGTTATATACATGACATACTGACCAGTGTGTTAAATACATGACATACTGACCGGTGTGTTAAATACGTGACATACTGACCAGTGTGTTATATACGTGACATACTGACCAGTGTGTTATATACGTGACATACTGACCAGTGTGTTAAATACGTGACATACTGACCGGTGTGTTATATACGTGACATACTGACCAGTGTGTTAAATACGTGACATACTGACCACTACGTGACATACTGACCAGTGTGTTAAATACGTGACATACTGACCAGTGTGTTAAATACGTGACATACTGACCAGTGTGTTAAATACGTGACATACTGACCAGTGTGTTAAATACGTGACATACTGACCGGTGTGTTATATACGTGACATACTGACCAGTGTGTTATATACGTGACATACTGACCGGTGTGTTAAATACGTGACATACTGACCACTATGTGACATACTGACCAGTGTGTTAAATACGTGACATACTGACCACTATGTGACATACTGACCAGTGTGTTAAATACGTGACATACTGACCAGTGTGTTATATACGTGACATACTGACCACTGTGTTATATACGTGACATACTGACCAGTGTGTATATACGTGACATACTGACCAGTGTGTTAAATACGTGACATACTGACCACTACGTGACATACATTTACATTTACATTTAAGTCATTTAGCAGACGCTCTTATCCAGAGCGACTTACAAATTGGTGCATTCACCTTATGACATCCAGTGGAACAGCCACTTTACAATAGTGCATCTAGATCTTTTAAGGGGGGGGGGGGGCAGAAGGATTGCTTTATCCTAGGTATTCCTTGAAGAGGTGGGGTTTCAGGTGTCTCCGGAAGGTGGTGATTGACTCCGCTGTCCTGGCGTCGTGAGGGAGTTTGTTCCACCATTGGGGTGCCAGAGCAGCGAACAGTTTTGACTGGGCTGAGCGGGAACTGTACTTCCTCAGTGGTAGGGAGGCGAGCAGGCCAGAGGTGGATGAACGCAGTGCCCTTGTTTGGGTGTAGGGCCTGATCAGAGCCTGAAGGTACTGAGGTGCCGTTCCCCTCACAGCTCCGTAGGCAAGCACCATGGTCTTGTAGCGGATGCGAGCTTCAACTGGAAGCCAGTGGAGAGAGCGGAGGAGCGGGGTGACGTGAGAGAACTTGGGAAGGTTGAACACCAGCCGGGCTGCGGCGTTCTGGATGAGTTGTAGGGGTTTAATGGCACAGGCAGGGAGCCCAGCCAACAGCGAGTTGCAGTAATCCAGACGGGAGATGACAAGTGCCTGGATTAGGACCTGCGCCGCTTCCTGTGTGAGGCAGGGTCGTACTCTGCGGATGTTGTAGAGCATGAACCTACAGGAACGGGCCACCGCCTTGATGTTGGTGGAGAACGACAGGGTGTTGTCCAGGATCACGCCAAGGTTCTTAGCGCTCTGGGAGGAGGACACAATGGAGTTGTCAACCGTGATGGCGAGATCATGGAACGGACAGTCCTTCCCCGGGAGGAAGAGCAGCTCCGTCTTGCCGAGGTTCAGCTTGAGGTGGTGATCCGTCATCCACACTGATATGTCTGCCAGACATGCAGAGATGCGATTCGCCACCTGGTCATCAGAAGGGGGAAAGGAGAAGATTAATTGTGTGTCGTCTGCATAGCAATGATAGGAGAGACCATGTGAGGTTATGACAGAGCCAAGTGACTTGGTGTATAGCGAGAATAGGAGAGGGCCTAGAACAGAGCCCTGGGGGACACCAGTGGTGAGAGCGCGTGGTGAGGAGACAGATTCTCGCCACGCCACCTGGTAGGAGCGACCTGTCAGGTAGGACGCAATCCAAGCGTGGGCCGCGCCGGAGATGCCCAACTCGGAGAGGGTGGAGAGGAGGATCTGATGGTTCACAGTATCGAAGGCAGCCGATAGGTCTAGAAGGATGAGAGCAGAGGAGAGAGAGTTAGCTTTAGCAGTGCGGAGCGCCTCCGTGATACAGAGAAGAGCAGTCTCAGTTGAGTGACTAGTCTTGAAACCTGACTGATTTGGATCAAGAAGGTCATTCTGAGAGAGATAGCAGGAGAGCTGGCCAAGGACGGCACGTTCAAGAGTTTTGGAGAGAAAAGAAAGAAGGGATACTGGTCTGTAGTTGTTGACATCGGAGGGATCGAGTGTAGGTTTTTTCAGAAGGGGTGCAACTCTCGCTCTCTTGAAGACGGAAGGGACGTAGCCAGCGGTCAAGGATGAGTTGATGAGCGAGGTGAGGTAAGGTAGAAGGTCTCCGGAAATGGTCTGGAGGAGAGAGGAGGGGATAGGGTCAAGCGGGCAGGTTGTTGGGCGGCCGGCCGTCACAAGACGCGAGATTTCATCTGGAGAGAGAGGGGAGAAAGAGGTCAAAGCACAGGGTTGGGCAGTGTGAGCAGAACCAGCGGTGTCGTTTGACTTAGCAAACGAGGATCGGATGTCGTCGACCTTCTTTTCAAAATGGTTGACGAAGTCGTCTGCAGAGAGGGAGGAGGGGGGGGGGGAGGGGGAGGAGGATTCAGGAGGGAGGAGAAGGTGGCAAAGAGCTTCCTAGGGTTAGAGGCAGATGCTTGGAATTTAGAGTGGTAGAAAGTGGCTTTAGCAGCAGAGACAGAAGAGGAAAATGTAGAGAGGAGGGAGTGAAAGGATGCCAGGTCCGCAGGGAGGCGAGTTTTCCTCCATTTCCGCTCGGCTGCCCGGAGCCCTGTTCTGTGAGCTCGCAATGAGTCGTCGAGCCACGGAGCGGGAGGGGAGGACCGAGCCGGCCTGGAGGATAGGGGACATAGAGAGTCAAAGGATGCAGAAAGGGAGGAGAGGAGGGTTGAGGAGGCAGAATCAGGAGATAGGTTGGAGAAGGTTTGGGCAGAGGGAAGAGATGATAGGATGGAAGAGGAGAGAGTAGCGGGGGAGAGAGAGCGGAGGTTGGGACGGCGCGATACCATCCGAGTAGGGGCAGTGTGGGAAGTGTTGGATGAGAGCGAGAGGGAAAAGGATACAAGGTAGTGGTCGGAGACTTGGAGGGGAGTTGCAATGAGGTTAGTGGAAGAACAGCATCTAGTAAAGATGAGGTCAAGCGTATTGCCAGCCTTGTGAGTAGGGGGGGAAGGTGAGAGGGTGAGGTCAAAAGAGGAGAGGAGTGGGAAGAAGGAGGCAGAGAGGAATGAGTCAAAGGTAGACATGGGGAGGTTAAAGTCACCCAGAACTGTGAGAGGTGAGCCGTCCTCAGGAAAGGAGCTTATCAAGGCATCAAGCTCATTGATGAACTCTCCAAGGGAACCTGGAGGGCGATAAATGATAAGGATGTTAAGCTTGAAAGGGCTGGTAACTGTGACAGCATGGAATTCAAAGGAGGCGATAGACAGATGGGTAAGGGGAGAAAGAGAGAATGACCACTTGGGAGAGATGAGGATCCCGGTGCCACCACCCCGCTGACCAGAAGGTCTCGGGGTGTGCGAGAACACATGGGCAGACGAAGAGAGAGCAGTAGGAGTAGCAGTGTTATCTGTGGTGAGCCATGTTTCCGTCAGTGCCAGGAAGTCGAGGGACTGGAGGGACGCATAGGCTGAGATGAGCTCTGCCTTGTTGGCCGCAGATCGGCAGTTCCAGAGGCCACCGGAGACCTGGAACTCCACGTGGGTCGTGCGGGCTGGGACCACCAGGTTAGGGTGGGCGCGGCCACGCGGTGTGAAGCGTTTGTATGGTCTGTGCAGAGAGGAGAGAACAGGGATAGACAGACACATGGTTGACAGGCTACAGAAGAGGCTACGCTAATGCAATGGAGATTAGAATGACAAGTGGGCTACACGTCTCGAATGTTCAGAAAGTTAAGCTTACGTTGCAAAAAAATAAAAATAAAATACAAGATCTTATTGACTAAAATGATATAGTACTGCTGGCTGGTGAAGTAGCCTGGCTAGCAGTGGCTACGTTGTTGAAAGTGAAGCTGGCTAGGTAACCTCGACAATTTCACTAAATTTCTCTAAACTACACAATTATCATGGATACAAGGACAGCAAAGACAACTAGCTAACACTACGCTAATCAAGTCGTCCCGTTGTAGTGTAAGTTTCTACAGTGCTGCTATTCGGTAGAAGTTGGCTAGCTAGCAGTGTTGGCTAGGTAGGAGGACGGCAGCGCGGCAGGCGAAAAATAGCTGGCTAGCTAACCGATAATTACTCAAAGCTACACAATTATCTTAGATAAAAAGATAGCAAAGAAAACTATGTAGCTAGCTAACACTACACAAGTCAAGTCGTTCCGTTGTAATGTAATCGTTTCTACCGTGCTGCTAATCGGTGGCTAGCTGGCTAGTTAGCAGGGTTGACTACGTTACGTTACGTTAGGGCGAGAATACCTGGCTAGCGAACCTCAGCGAACCTTGATAACTACACAAGTATCACCGATACAAAGACGGCTATGGAGCCAGCTAAGTAGCTAGCTAAGATCGAACAAATACAAATCAAAGATAGCAAAGACAACTGTGTAGTCAGCCAACACTACAC
>NC_074667.1:65769337-65876837 GCF_029448725.1 Salvelinus fontinalis
TCTGCCCAGTAGCTAGCAAACGTCCACCGTCTACCGAATAGTAGTATAAACTTTTCATTATAGTACAACGGTCTGATTTTCATTTTCACTACAGTACAACGGTTTGATTTGTTTGATCTTAGCTAGCTACATAGCCGTCTTTGCATCAAACATAATTGTGTAGTTATTGAGGTTCGCCAGCCAGCTATTTTCGCCCTAACATAACGCAACGTAGCCAAACACTGCTAGCTAGCCAGCTTGCCACCGAATAGCAGCATTGTAGAAACGAGTGCATTACAACGGAACGACTTGATCAGTGTAGTGTTGGCTGACTACACAGTTGTCTTTGCTATCTTTGATTTGTATTTGTTCGATCTTAGCTAGCTACTTAGCTGGCTACATAGCCGTCTTTGTATCGGTGATAATTGTGTAGTTATCAAGGTTCGCTGAGGTTCGCTAGCCAGGTATTCTCGCCCTAACGTAACGTAGTCAACCCTGCTAGCTAGCCAGCTAGCCACCGATTAGCAGCACTGTAGAAACGATTACATTACAACGGAACGACTTGACTTGTGTAGTGTTAGCTAGCTACTTAGTTTTCTTTGCTATCTTTCTATCTAAGATAATTGTGTAGCTTTGAGTAATTATCGGTTAGCTAGCCAGCTATTTTTCGCCTCCCGCGCTGCCGTCCTCCTACCTAGCCAACACTGCTAGCTAGCCAACTTCTACCGAATAGCAGCACTGTAGAAACTTACATTACAATAGGAACGACTTGATTAGCGTAGTGTTAGCTAGTTGTCTTTCCTGTCCTTGTATCCATGATAATTGTGTAGTTTAGAGAAATTTAGTGAAATTGTCGAGGTTACCTAGCCAGCTTCACTTTCAACAACGTAGCCACTGCTAGCCAGGCTACTTCACCAGCCAGCAGTACTATATCATTTTAGTCAATAAGATCTTGTATTTTATTCTTATGTTTTGCAACGTAAGCTTAACTTTCTGAACATTCGAGACGTGTAGCCCACTTGTCATTCTAATCTCCTTTGCATTAGCGTAGCCTCTTCTGTAGCCTGTCAACCATGTGTCTGTCTATCCCTGTTCTCTCCTCTCTGCACAGACCATACAAACGCTTCGCACCGCGTGGCCGCGCCCACCCTAACCTGGTGGTCCCAGCCCGCACGACCCACGTGGAGTTCCAGGTCTCCGGTAGCCTCTGGAACTGCCGATCTGCGGCCAACAAGGCAGAGCTCATCTCAGCCTATGCGTCCCTCCAGTCCCTCGACTTCCTGGCACTGACGGAAACATGGCTCACCACAGATAACACTGCTACTCCTACTGCTCTCTCTTCGTCTGCCCACGTGTTCTCGCACACCCCGAGACCTTCTGGTCAGCGGGGTGGTGGCACCGGGATCCTCATCTCTCCCAAGTGGTCATTCTCTCTTTCTCCCCTTACCCATCTGTCTATCGCCTCCTTTGAATTCCATGCTGTCACAGTTACCAGCCCTTTCAAGCTTAACATCCTTATCATTTATCGCCCTCCAGGTTCCCTTGGAGAGTTCATCAATGAGCTTGATGCCTTGATAAGCTCCTTTCCTGAGGACGGCTCACCTCTCACAGTTCTGGGTGACTTTAACCTCCCCATGTCTACCTTTGACTCATTCCTCTCTGCCTCCTTCTTTCCACTCCTCTCCTCTTTTGACCTCACCCTCTCACCTTCCCCCCCTACTCACAAGGCAGGCAATACGCTTGACCTCATCTTTACTAGATGCTGTTCTTCCACTAACCTCATTGCAACTCCCCTCCAAGTCTCCGACCACTACCTTGTATCCTTCTCCCTCTCGCTCTCATCCAACACTTCCCACACTGCCCCTACTCGGATGGTATCGCGCCGTCCCAACCTCCGCTCTCTCTCCCCCGCTACTCTCTCCTCTTCCATCCTATCATCTCTTCCCTCTGCCCAAACCTTCTCCAACCTACCTCCTGATTCTGCCTCCTCAACCCTCCTCTCCTCCCTTTCTGCATCCTTTGACTCTCTATGTCCCCTATCCTCCAGGCCGGCTCGGTCCTCCCCTCCCGCTCCGTGGCTCGACGACTCATTGCGAGCTCACAGAACAGGGCTCCGGGCAGCCGAGCGGAAATGGAGGAAAACTCGCCTCCCTGCGGACCTGGCATCCTTTCACTCCCTCCTCTCTACATTTTCCTCTTCTGTCTCTGCTGCTAAAGCCACTTTCTACCACTCTAAATTCCAAGCATCTGCCTCTAACCCTAGGAAGCTCTTTACCACCTTCTCCTCCCTCCTGAATCCTCCTCCCCCTCCCCCCCCCTCCTCCCTCTCTGCAGACGACTTCGTCAACCATTTTGAAAAGAAGGTCGACGACATCCGATCCTCGTTCGCTAAGTCAAACGACACCGCTGGTTCTGCTCACACTGCCCAACCCTGTGCTTTGACCTCTTTCTCCCCTCTCTCTCCAGATGAAATCTCGCGTCTTGTGACGGCCGGCCGCCCAACAACCTGCCCGCTTGACCCTATCCCCTCCTCTCTTCTCCAGACCATTTCCGGAGACCTTCTACCTTACCTCACCTCGCTCATCAACTCATCCTTGACCGCTGGCTACGTCCCTTCCGTCTTCAAGAGAGCGAGAGTTGCACCCCTTCTGAAAAAACCTACACTCGATCCCTCCGATGTCAACAACTACAGACCAGTATCCCTTCTTTCTTTTCTCTCCAAAACTCTTGAACGTGCCGTCCTTGGCCAGCTCTCCTGCTATCTCTCTCAGAATGACCTTCTTGATCCAAATCAGTCAGGTTTCAAGACTAGTCACTCAACTGAGACTGCTCTTCTCTGTATCACGGAGGCGCTCCGCACTGCTAAAGCTAACTCTCTCTCCTCTGCTCTCATCCTTCTAGACCTATCGGCTGCCTTCGATACTGTGAACCATCAGATCCTCCTCTCCACCCTCTCCGAGTTGGGCATCTCCGGCACGGCCCACGCTTGGATTGCGTCCTACCTGACAGGTCGCTCCTACCAGGTGGCGTGGCGAGAATCTGTCTCCTCACCACGCGCTCTCACCACTGGTGTCCCCCAGGGCTCTGTTCTAGGCCCTCTCCTATTCTCGCTATACACCAAGTCACTTGGCTCTGTCATAACCTCACATGGTCTCTCCTATCATTGCTATGCAGACGACACACAATTAATCTTCTCCTTTCCCCCTTCTGATGACCAGGTGGCGAATCGCATCTCTGCATGTCTGGCAGACATATCAGTGTGGATGACGGATCACCACCTCAAGCTGAACCTCGGCAAGACGGAGCTGCTCTTCCTCCCGGGGAAGGACTGTCCGTTCCATGATCTCGCCATCACGGTTGACAACTCCATTGTGTCCTCCTCCCAGAGCGCTAAGAACCTTGGCGTGATCCTGGACAACACCCTGTCGTTCTCCACCAACATCAAGGCGGTGGCCCGTTCCTGTAGGTTCATGCTCTACAACATCCGCAGAGTACGACCCTGCCTCACACAGGAAGCGGCGCAGGTCCTAATCCAGGCACTTGTCATCTCCCGTCTGGATTACTGCAACTCGCTGCTGGCTGGGCTCCCTGCCTGTGCCATTAAACCCCTACAACTCATCCAGAACGCCGCAGCCCGTCTGGTGTTCAACCTTCCCAAGTTCTCTCACGTCACCCCGCTCCTCCGCTCTCTCCACTGGCTTCCAGTTGAAGCTCGCATCCGCTACAAGACCATGGTGCTTGCCTACGGAGCTGTGAGGGGAACGGCACCTCAGTACCTTCAGGCTCTGATCAGGCCCTACACCCAAACAAGGGCACTGCGTTCATCCACCTCTGGCCTGCTCGCCTCCCTACCACTGAGGAAGTACAGTTCCCGCTCAGCCCAGTCAAAACTGTTCGCTGCTCTGGCCCCCCAATGGTGGAACAAACTCCCTCACGACGCCAGGACAGCGGAGTCAATCACCACCTTCCGGAGACACCTGAAACCCCACCTCTTCAAGGAATACCTAGGATAAAGCAATCCTTCTGCCCCCCCCCCCCCCCCCCTCCCTTAAAAGATCTGATGCACTATTGTAAAGTGGCTGTTCCACTGGATGTCATAAGGTGAATGCACCAATTTGTAAGTCGCTCTGGATAAGAGCGTCTGCTAAATGACTTAAATGTAAATGTAAATGTAAATTTAACCACTCCACTCAGCCTGCATTCAGCCAGGACAAGATTAATCATGTATTTAACCACTCCACCCAGCCCTGCATTCAGCCAGGACAAGATTAATCATGTATTTACCCACTCCACCCAGCCTGCATTCAGCCAGGACAAGATTAATCATGTATTTACCCACTCCACCCAGCCTGCATTCAGCCAGGACAAGATTAATCATGTATTTACCCACTCCACCCAGCCTGCATTCAGCCAGGACAAGATTAATCATGTATTTACCCACTCCACCCAGCCCTGCAGTCAGCCAGGACAAGATTAATCATGTATTTAACCACTCCACCCAGCCTGCATTCAGCCAGGACAAGATTAATCATGTATTTACCCACTCCACCCAGTACCATGTCTAATAGACAAATGTTTTAAAATATTTAGCAACGTTGTGCTGTACTGAACAGGCCCCAGCCAGGTATGAAGGTCTGTCTCACCTCGACCTCTGACAGATTCCTGACCACCTCTACCTAGTCTCAAATCTAACCCTTTCCAGCTCATTTTGGAACATTGCTGTGGGCACAGCCAAACAACAGAAGCAATGGATTCGACTTTCGCTTTACTTCCTTACTGCAGTGCCAGTGGCAAACTTGCCAGACTAAATTATTAGAAAGAGTCAATTTCTAGATAATAAAAGGTCAAATATACAAGTCTAAGTGTCATTTTATATTAATTGAATTGAAGTTGGCTTGAAAATGTTTTGAGTTTATGCCGCGACCGTTAGTGGTATATGGTGGCATTCTGTCTCTGCACCACACTATCACAAGGGGGAGTTATCAGTAGTCTAAACTGTGGTACAAATTATCTTTTCATAAATTAATGGAGGTGTTTTTCAGTCTGAGAATCTCTCTTCTGGCACTAGAGTCCTGCATCAGGCAACAATAACAAAAACTGTTGGTGGTCCTGGAATTAAGGCAGAGCTTGGGTAAATACAAATTGGGGGAATGTCACTTGACATGTGGACTGACGATTTTTGAAAAACTGTCTGTATTTAGCAGAGTGAAAGAGTGATAGCCCCTCTATATGAAGTGAGTTTCTGAAACACAGAGTCCTTCTTTGCTGATGTGAAGAAGAAACTGAATGAAAAAGAGTCCAGCGAGGATTTGTCAGCAATAAAGCTGATTGACTCCCTCATTCTTGGCTTTGGATCAAAATAATTAAGTACCAACATTCTTTCTGATAGTCTTTAATAAAGAAATGTTTTGACCAAGTTAATCTGCTCATGTGTGTGTTCAATTACTTATTTGTGACATTATGGTTACAGTGAAATAAACAAAATAAATCCTATCCATGATGAATAATCAGATGCATGTTGCAAGCTACATTTCCCTTTTCTTGTACTCATTTTATCTCCAGCGCCCACATCACTCTGCCTCAGGGCCTCAAACTGCACCATTTTGTTTCTCCATCGCCCACACGCACTTTAAAACATTAGGATAATAAAGCTTTTAAAGGCTGACATTGGTTGATTTTAATACTTCTGGACAGCCAAATGTCTAACTCCACCCATACCTTTTTAACATTCCCAGAAGGCAGTTTATTATAACCTACTGCAGCCCTAAAACCAATGTGTTTAACCTTCTGAATTAACCATTATATTGAAGATAGAAGCCTTAATGAGTCCCGAGAGCCGATCTGTTATCCAACCATTATTATATTCTTATTATTAACCCTGCGTTATAATTCTATAAAAGCCCCTTAGATATTCTCTGTAGGGTTTTACATTTCTAAATCAATATCACAGACCAGATTTGCCCCTTTGATTTTAATTTAGAATCCTCCAATCCTCTAAATGTAATTCGATCTACAGGGACATTTTATTGATCTGAGAGTATTTTCATTTAGAATCCGCCTCTTAATCAGTAACGAGAGCCGTGTCATACCAATTATTATTGGATTATCCACCATGGCAACCACTTGTTAGGGGGAAAATGTAAATGATGTGCGTAATATTGTTGTTGAATACAATAATATATTTGTACCACTAGATGAAGTGTTAATTTACAGTAGTGATGACAGCTCAAGGCATTTTGTTTTTCACAAGCGTAGCAAACTGTGAATTCTGTAAACAACGTTTTCACGATGAGCTATGAGCAGGACAATAGACTCTTCAACCTTTACAAAAGGATAGTCCAATACCTCATGCAAACGCAAAAATATCTAGAGTAGCTAGATATAGCTAGAGTTAAGTCCCGGAGCCATCCACCAAGCTAATAACTAGCATGATAAACTACAGAACACATAACTTGATGCTCGAGTTAAGTCCCGGAGCCATCCAACTGGCCAATAACTAGCATGATAAACTACAGAACACATAACTTGATGCTCGAGTTAAGTCCCGGAGCCATCCAACTGGCCAATAACTAGCATGATAAACTACAGAACACATAACTTGATGCTCGAGTTAAGTCCCGGAGCCATCCAACTGGCCAATAACTAGCATGATAAACTACAGAACACATAACTAGAACAACGCTGGGGACCATCCACTCTAGAGGAAAGTTTGTCTATCTTTCTACAGTCCTACACCTGTCAATCAACTGATCAAATCAAATCAAATGTATTTATAAAGCCCTTCTTACATCAGCTGATATCTCAAAGTGCTGTACAGAAACCCAGCCTAAAACCCCAAACAGCAAGCAATGCAGGTGTAGAAGCACGGTGGCTAGGAAAAACTCCCTAGAAAGGCCAAAACCTAGGAAGAAACCTAGAGAGGAACCAGGCTATGAGGGGTGGCCAGTCCTCTTCTGGCTGTGCCGGGTGGAGATTATAACAGAACATGGCCAAGATGTTCAAATGTTCATAGATGACCAGCAGGGTCAAATAATAATAATCACAGTAGTTGTCGAGGGTGTAGCAAGTCAGCACCTCAGGAGTAAATGTCAGTTGGCTTTTCATAGCCGATCATTAAGAGTATCACTACCGCTCCTCCTCCTGCAGGCTCCCTATTAATAAGGTAGTAACAAGACCATTCATGAGGTCTCTAACCCACAGATACTGGTTCAGACCATTGATGAGGTCTCTAAAACCCACAGATACTGGTTCAGACCATTCATGAAGTCTCTAAAACCCACAGATACTGGTTCAGACCATTGATGAGGTCTCTAAAACCCACAGATACTGGTTAAGACCATTCATGAAGTCTCTAAAACCCACAGATACTGGTTCAGACCATTCATGAAGTCTCTAAAACCCACAGATACTGGTTCAGACCATTCATGAAGTCTCTAAAACCCACAGATACTGGTTCAGACCATTCATGAAGTCTCTAAAACCCACAGATACTGGTTCAGACCATTCATGAAGTCTCTAAAACCCAGATACTGGTTCAGACCATTGATGAAGTCTCTAAAACCCACAGATACTGGTTCAGACCATTCATGAAGTCTCTAACCCACAGATACTGGTTCAGACCATTGATGAAGTCTCTAAAACCCACAGATACTGGTTCAGACCATTCATGAAGTCTCTAAAACCCACAGATACTGGTTCACACCATTCATGAAGTCTCTAAAACCCACAGATACTGGTTCAGACCATTCATGAAGTCTCTAAAACCCACAGATACTGGTTCAGACCATTCATGAAGTCTCTAAAACACTCAGATACTGGTTCAGACCATTCATGAAGTCTCTATACTGGTTCAGACCATTCATGAAGTCTCTAAAACCCACAGATACTGGTTCAGACCATTCATGAAGTCTCTAAAACCCACAGATACTGGTTCAGACCATTCATGAAGTCTCTAACCCACAGATACTGGTTCAGACCATTCATGAAGTCTCTAAAACCCACAGATACTGGTTCAGACCATTGATGAAGTCTCTAAAACCCACAGATACTGGTTCAGACCATTCATGAAGTCTCTAAAACCCACAGATACTGGTTCAGACCATTCATGAAGTCTCTAAAACCCACAGATACTGGTTCAGACCATTCATGAAGTCTCTAAAACCCACAGATACTGGTTCAGACCATTCATGAAGTCTCTAAAACACTCAGATACTGGTTCAGACCATTCATGCGGTCTCTATACTGGTTCAGACCATTCATGAAGTCTCTAAAACCCACAGATACTGGTTCAGACCATTCATGAAGTCTCTAAAACCCACAGATACTGGTTCAGACCATTCATGAAGTCTCTAACCCACAGATACTGGTTCAGACCATTGATGAAGTCTCTAAAACCCACAGATACTGGTTCAGACCATTGATGAGGTCTCTAAAACCCACAGATACTGGTTCAGACCATTCATGAAGTCTCTAAAACCCACAGATACTGGTTCAGACCATTCATGAAGTCTCTAAAACCCACAGATACTGGTTCAGACCATTCATGAAGTCTCTAAAACCCACAGATACTGGTTCAGACCATTCATGAAGTCTCTAAAACCCACAGATAGTGGTTCAGACCATTCATGAAGTCTCTAAAACCCACAGATAGTGGTTCAGACCATTCATGAAGTCTCTAAAACCCTCAGATAGTGGTTCAGACCATTCATGAAGTCTCTAAAACCCTCAGATACTGGTTCAGACCATTCATGAGGTCTCTAACCCACAGATACTGGTTCAGACCATTCAGTGCTTTCAGGGTGTGTTCACTGTCATAGTGACAACTGCACATAATACTTCAGTGTAAATGTAGGCCTATTAATATAGTGACTATTTAAATGTAGCTGTTTAGCCTGCACATCTTCTACATGGCGTTTGCGTGCCCTCGTGGCGTTTGCGCGTTTGCGTGCCCTCGTGGCGTTGTGATTTCCACCGGTCTATTACTTTGGGTCTTTTTCACTGTGCTCATCTCTATGTGCTGTGCAACTATTTGCAATGCACCAGTGCAACAATGTAATCATAACCGGCCAAAAGTGATCACCAACGCACACTCTCTCATCTTTCACCCGACATGCTTTTTCTATGCTGTAGGCCTGTTTTACATTCAGCAATTAAACAGAACGAGCATGTTTCTTTCTACGAATAGGCTATTAAGCCTCGTATAAAACATGATCAAAATACATTTCCTATAGCTTCCCTGTTATTCCACGAGAAGAGGAAAGGCCTATTGCGGAGAGGCTTCCTTAGACTATAGCCTGTTGGCACGGGAACAGCGAGGCTAGTTCCCCGGGTGCCGAAGACGTGGATGTAGATTAAGACAGCATCCCACATCCCTCTGATTCTGAGGGGGGGGTTCAATGCGAAAGACACATTTCAGTTGAAGGCATTCAGTTGGACAACTGACTAGGTATCCCCCTTTCCAACTGACCAGGTTTCCCCCTTTCCAACTGACCAGGTTTCCCCCTTTCCAACTGACCAGGTTTCCCCCTTTCCAACTGACCAGGTTTCCCCCTTTCCAACTGACCAGGTATCCCCCTTTCCAACTGACCAGGTATCCCCCTTTCCAACTGACCAGGTTTCCCCCTTTCCAACTGACCAGGTTTCCCCCTTTCCAACTGACCAGGTTTCCCCCTTTCCAACTGACCAGGTTTCCCCCTTTCCAACTGACCAGGTTTCCCCCTTTCCAACTGACCAGGTTTCCCCCTTTTCCCTTTAGTGATGTGTAGCCGAAGTAAGAAGCTAAATATTAGCTAGATATTAACCTGTCACAATGCAAGAAAAACCAGTTAACAGATGATGAAATGTCAGATCTGTAGTGCGGTCCTCTGCGCTGTGTGGTCCCCGGGCGTACAAAGCTCCACTATTGGTTAAACCCAGTGTGGTCCCCGGGTGTACAAAGCTCCACTATTGGTTAAACCCAGTATGGTCCGCGGGTGTACAAAGCTCCACTACTGGTTAAACCCAGTGTGGTCCCCGGGCGTACAAAGCTCCACTACTGGTTAAACCCAGTGTGGTCCCCGGGCGTACAAAGCTCCACTATTGGTTAAACCCAGTGTGGTCCCCGGGCGTACAAAGCTCCACTATTGGTTAAACCCAGTGTGGTCCCCGGGCGTACAAAGCTCCACTATTGGTTAAACCCAGTGTGGTCCCCGGGCGTACAAAGCTCCACTATTGGTTAAACCCAGTGTGGTCCCCGGGCGTACAAAGCTCCACTATTGGTTAAACCCAGTGTGGTCCCCGGGCGTACAAAGCTCCACTATTGGTTAAACCCAGTGTGGTCCCCGGGCGTACAAAGCTCCACTATTGGTTATACCCAGTGTGGTCCCAGGGCGTACAAAGCTCCCCTATTGGTTAAACCCAGTGTGGTCCCCGGGCGTACAAAGCTCCCCTATTGGTTAAACCCAGTGTGGTCCCCGGGCGTACAAAGCTCCACTACTGGTTAAACCCAGTGTGGTCCCTGGGCGTACAAAGCTCCACTATTGGTTAAACCCAGTGTGGTCCCCGGGCGTACAAAGCTCCACTACTGGTTAAACCCACGGTGATCCCCGGGCGTACAAA
This sequence comes from Salvelinus fontinalis, assembly GCF_029448725.1. Taxonomy (NCBI): domain Eukaryota; kingdom Metazoa; phylum Chordata; class Actinopteri; order Salmoniformes; family Salmonidae; genus Salvelinus; species Salvelinus fontinalis. The sequence goes on from NC_074667.1 coordinate 65,779,913, forward strand.
GCTCCACTATTGGTTAAACCCAGTGTGGTCCCCGGGCGTACAAAGCTCCCCTATTGGTTAAACCCAGTGTGGTCCCCGGGCGTAAAAAGCTCCACTATTGGTTAAACCCAGTGTGGTCCCCGGGCGTACAAAGCTCCACTATTGGTTAAACCCAGTGTGGTCCCTGGGCGTACAAAGCTCCACTATTGGTTAAACCCAGGCCTATGTTCTTAGACCATGTAATTCTGGTCACGCAACCATTCAGATCAGTCTGGGTCCGTTCTCACTAGGCCTGGTCACGCAACCATTCGGATCAGTCTGGGTCCGTTCTCACTAGGCCTGGTCACGCAACCATTCGGATCAGTCTGGGTCCGCTCTCACTAGGCCTGGTCGCGCAACCATTCGGATCAGTCTGGGTCCGTTCTCACTAGGCCTGGTCACGCAACCATTCGGATCAGTCTGGGTCCGTTCTCACTAGGCCTGGTCGCGCAACCATTCGGATCAGTCTGGGTCCGTTCTCACTAGGCCTGGTCACGCAACCATTCGGATCAGTCGTGGTCCGTTCTCACTAGGCCTGGTCACGCAACCATTCGGATCAGTCTGCGTCCGTTCTGCTCTCCCCAGGCTGAGTGGTCTCCCTCCCAGGCCAAGGGGTTCAAGGTAGCTCCACTATGTGCTCTCCCCAGACTGAGTGGTCTCCCTCCCAGGCCAAGGGGTTCAAGGTAGCTCCACTATGTGCTCTCCCCAGACTGAGTGGTCTCCCTCCCAGGCCAAGGGGTTCAAGGTAGCTCCACTATGTGCTCTCCCCAGACTGAGTGGTCTCCCTCCCAGGCCAAGGGGTTCAAGGTAGCTCCACTATGTGCTCTCCCCATGCTGAATGGTCTCTCTCCCAGGCCACGGGGTTCAAGGTAGCTCCACTATGTGCTCTCCCCAGACTGAGTGGTCTCCCTCCCAGGCCAAGGGGTTCAAGGTAGCTCCACTATGTGCTCTCCCCAGACTGAGTGGTCTCCCTCCCAGGCCAAGGGGTTCAAGGTAGCTCCACTATGTGCTCTCCCCATGCTGAATGGTCTCTCTTCCAGGCCACGGGGTTCAAGGTAGCTCCACTATGTGCTCTCCCCATGCTGAATGGTCTCTCTCCCAGGCCACGGGGTTCAAGGTAGCTCCACTATGTGCTCTCCCCAGACTGAGTGGTCACCCTCCCAAGCCCCAGATTCAAGGTCCAAAAACGACCATATTTTAGGGCCAACAAAATGTATCCTACCCAGGCTACAACAACACAATGTACTGAAGAATGTTAGAATCATTTTCAAGCGAGAACAAAACTCTAGGCTGGAAACGGCAGTGAATATCCCATGTCATTAGAATAAGTCTGGTGAGTTGAACGCATATTCATTTAGAAATAAGTGCATCTAGATCGGACCTAACCAATCGGATCGGTTATGGGGTTTTTCTCAGCAGTTTAGCCTAAAAAAGGTCCAGGCACATCAGCAGGACAATAACATGGTGTTATCAGCTAACAGAAACATGCTAATGCAGGGATTTATAGAGTCGCATATTCATTAAAACAATTAGCATGGAGGAAGTGGTATCCGTTGTTTCCACGTTTGGCTTCCGTGTTTTAAAAGCGTTAGAAAATGAGGTGGATTGAACAGGTAAGTCAGTCTCACCTCAACCTCTGACAGCTTCCTGGCCACCTCGATCTTCTCCTGTAGGACCCTCCTCAGGGACTCTTTGGCAGTAATCTCATAGTTGAATTTGTCTTCCTGCAGAGTTACCAGCTCGTTACGCATCCCATCCTCTGTTTGGTTCTGAAGAGAAAGAGAGGGAGAGAGAAATAGAGCGAGAGAGAGAAAGACGTCCCAAGTTTCATCATTGCGCTTGATGGTTTTTGCGACTGCACTTGAATAAACTTTCCTCAACACTTTTTTGGTTACTACATGATTCCATATGTGTTATTTCATAGTTTTGATGTCTTCACTATTATTCTACAATGTAGAAAAAATTTAAAATAAAGAAAAACCGATGAATGAGTAGGTGTGGCTACATTTTTGACAGGTACAATTTAAAATCAATTTCAGGTAAGGCTGTAACGTAACAAAATGTGTAGAATTCAAGGGGTCTGAATACTTTCCAAATGCACTGCACACACTGTACATACATACATACATACATACTGAACAAAAATATTAAAGCGACAATTTCAACGATATTACTGATTTAGTTCATATAAAGAAATCAGTCAATTCATTAGGCCTTAATCTATGGATTGGCCCTGGAAGGCTTGTGTAATGATCATGCTGTTTAATCAGCTTCTTGATAATCCATTCACCTGACAGGTGTGGCATATCTTGGCAAAGGAGAAAGGCTCAATAACAGGGATGTAAACACATTTGGGGCAAAAACTTGAGAGAAATACATTTTGGTGCATCTGAAGAAGAAAAAAATCGGGGATTTTTTTATTTCAGCTCATGAAACATCGGACCAAAACTTTACATGTTGCGTTTATATTTTTGTTCAATATATATTGTCTTGGTCAGACTTATTTTAAAATGTTCTTACTTCAGAGAAGGTATTTATAATTGAAATGTTCTTACTTTAGAGTAGGACTGCAGCTGGTTGCCCATCACCTCTAGTCTGGTGAGAAGCCGGTCCTCATCTATCAGAGCCTAGCAGAGAGAGAGACAGGTCAGTACACCATAACCATCATAACCAGACATAACCTTAAACACCATAACCATAACCAGACATAACCTTAATCACCATAACCATCATACATAACCAGACATAACCTTAAACACCATAACCATCATACATAACCAGACATAACCTTAAACACCATAACCATCATACATAACCAGACATAACCTTAAACACCATAACCATCATACATAACCAGACATAACCTTAAACACCATAACCATCATACATAACCTTAAACATCATAACCATCATACATAACCAGACATAACCTTAAACACCATAACCATCATACATAACCAGACATAACCTTAAACACCATAACCATCATACATAACCAGACATAACCTTAAACACCATAACCATCATACATAACCAGACATAACCTTAAACACCATAACCATCATACATAACCAGACATAACCTTAAACATCATAACCATCATACATAACCAGACATAACCTTAAACACCATAACCATCATACATAACCAGACATAACCTTAAACACCATAACCATCATACATAACCAGACATAACCTTAAACACCATAACCATCATACATAACCTTAAACACCATAACCATCATACATAACCAGACATAACCTTAAACACCATAACCATCATACATAACCAGACATAACCTTAAACACCATAACCATCATACATAACCAGACATAACCTTAAACACCATAACCATCATACATAACCTTAAACACCATAACCAGACATACATAACCAGACATAACCTTAAACACCATAACCAGACATACATAACCAGACATAACCTTAAACACCATAACCATCATACATAACCAGACATAACCTTAAACACCATAACCATCATACATAACCAGACATAACCTTAAACACCATAACCATCATACATAACCAGACATAACCTTAAACACCATAACCATCATACATAACCAGACATAACCTTAAACACCATAACCATCATACATAACCAGACATAACCTTAAACACCATAACCATCATACATAACCATAGATAACCTTAAACACCATAACCAGACATACATAACCAGACATAACCTTAAACACCATAACCATAACCATACATAACCTTACACAACCATAACCATACATACATAACCAGACATAACCATAACAACATAACCAGACATAACCATAAACACCATAACCAGACATAACCATAACACCATAACCAGACATAACCAGACATAACCATAACACCATAACCAGACATAACCAGACATAACCATAACACCATAACCAGACATAACCAGACATAACCATAACACCATAACCATAACCACCATAACACAATAACCATAAACACCATAACACCAGAAGTACATAGAGAAGGCAAATAGAACAAGTAGTCAGACAGGAGGGGGCTTGTTTCTAATGTTGATGTTTTGACTCCATCTGAAATACATAACAACATGACCACCATAACACCATAACCATAACCATAACACCATAACCAGACATAACCATAAACACCATAACCATAACCAGACATAACCAACATACATAGCAACATGACTGAATTCTTTATCCAGTTTACCTCCCAGTTTGGAAAAATGTGTTGTGGTATTGTGTAGAAAGATATGACTTCACAATTAAAATGGCTGAACATTGAATTCAGTGTGTTGTTTTAGACATTGTCTAGGCCGATACGTAAGAGAACGTAGAGCCTTTAACCGGTCTCCTTTTGAGATTAAAGGCCCAGTGCAGTCAAAGATGTGATTCCCCAGTATTTTACATTCAATACGTGGCCAAAAGTATGTGGACAGCTGCTCGTCGAACATCTCATTCCAAAATCATGGCCATTACTATTTAGTTGGTCCCTCTTTGCTGCTATAACAGCCTCCACTCTTCTGGGAAGGCTTTCTACTAGATGTTGGAACATTGCTGCTATAACAGCCTCCACTCTTCTGGGAAGGCTTTCCACTAGATGTTGGAACATTGCTGCTATAACAGCCTCCACTCTTCTGGGAAGGCTTTCCACCAGATGTTGGAACATTGCTGCTATAACAGCCTCCACTCTTCTGGGAAGGCTTTCCACTAGATGTTGGAACATTGCTGCTATAACAGCCTCCACTCTTCTGGGAAGGCGTTCCACTAGATGTTGGAACATTGCTGCTATAACAGCCTCCACTCTTCTGGGAAGGCTTTCCACTAGATGTTGGAACATTGCTGCTATAACAGCCTCCACTCTTCTGGGAAGGCTTTCCACTAGATGTTGGAACATTGCTGCTATAACAGCCTCCACTCTTCTGGGAAGGCTTTCCACTAGATGTTGGAACATTGCTGCTATAACAGCCTCCACTCTTCTGGGAAGGCTTTCCACTAGATGTTGGAACATTGCTGCTATAACAGCCTCCACTCTTCTGGGAAGGCGTTCCACTAGATGTTGGAACATTGCTGCTATAACAGCCTCCACTCTTCTGGGAAGGCTTTCCACTAGATGTTGGAACATTGCTGCTATAACAGCCTCCACTCTTCTGGGAAGGCTTTCCACTAGATGTTGGAACATTGATGCTATAACAGCCTCCACTCTTCTGGGAAGGCTTTCCACTAGATGTTGGAACATTGCTGCTATAACAGCCTCCACTCTTCTGGGAAGGCTTTCCACTAGATGTTGGAACATTGCTGCTATAACAGCCTCCACTCTTCTGGGAAGGCTTTCCACTAGATGTTGGAACATTGCTGCTATAACAGCCTCCACTCTTCTGGGAAGGCGTTCCACTAGATGTTGGAACATTGCTGCTATAACAGCCTCCACTCTTCTGGGAAGGCTTTCCACTAGATGTTGGAACATTGCTGTATAACAGCCTCCACTCTTCTGGGAAGGCTTTCCACTAGATGTTGGAACATTGCTGTATAACAGCCTCCACTCTTCTGGGAAGGCTTTCCACTAGATGTTGGAACATTGCTGCTATAACAGCCTCCACTCTTCTGGGAAGGCTTTCCACTAGATGTTGGAACATTGCTGCTATAACAGCCTCCACTCTTCTGGGAAGGCTTTCCCCTAGATGTTGGAACATTGCTGTATAACAGCCTCCACTCTTCTGGGAAGGCTTTCCACTAGATGTTGGAACATTGCTGCGGGGACTTGCTTCCATTCAGCCACAAGAGCATTAGTGAGGTCAGGCACTGATGTTGGGCGATTAGACCTGGCTCGCAGTTGGCGTTCAAATTCATCCCAAAGGTGTTAGATGGGGTTGAGGTCAAGGCTCTGTGCAGGTCAGTCAAGTTCTTCCACACCGATCTCGACAAACCATTTCTGTATGGACCTCGCTTTGTGCACGGGGGCATTGTCATGCTGAAACAGGAAAGGGCCTTCCCCAAACTGATGTCACAAAGTTGGGAGCACAGAATCGTCTAGAATGTCATTGTAATCTGTAACGTTCAGATTTCCCTAAACTGAAGTAAGGAGGATAGAATTATGGTTAGATTTGCCAAATGAGAGCGAGGGAGAGATTTGCACGCGTCTCTGTGTGTGGAGTAAAGGTGTTCTCTAATTTTTTCCCCTCTGGTGCACATTTAACATGCTGACAGAAATTTGGTATAACTGATTTGAGTTCCCCTGCATTAAAGTCCCCGGCCACTAGGAGCGCCGCCTCTGGATGAGCGTTTTCCTGTTTGCTTATGGCCGTATACAGCTCATTGATTGCGGTCTTAATGCCAGCCTGTGACTGTAGTGGTATGTAAACAGCTACGATAAATACAGATGGAAACTCTCTAGGTAGGTAGTGTGGTCTACAGCTTATCATGAGATACTCTACCTCAGACGAGCAAAACCTTGAGACTTCCTTAGATATCGTGCACCAGCAGTTCTTTACAAAAATGCATAGGCCCCCGCCCCTTCTCTTACCAGAAGCTGCTGTTCTGTCCTGTCGATAGAGTGTATAACCTGCCAGCTGTATGTTATTCAGCAACAAATCGGTGAAACATAAGATATTACAGTTAATGTCCTGTTGGTAGAATATACGTGCTTTCAGTTCGTCCCATTTGATTTCTAGGGATTGAACGTTAGCTAGCAGAACTCGTTGTCTTATCCTCACAAGGCATCCTGATCTCATTCCGCAAAACCTACGTTTCCTTTTCCAGCGAATCACGGAGATCTGGGCCTGGTGTCCGTAGTATATACCTTGCATCCGACTCATCTAAGAACAACTCCTCGTCCAGAGGTGAGTAATCCCAGTTCTGATGTCCAGAAGCTCTTTTTCGGTCATAAGTGACGGTAGCAGCAACATTATGTATGATTTAGCCGCGTCAGAAAACAATTAGGATAAGAATATGTAGACGTGTAAGAAAAAAAAGAATTTCTACTCATCGTTACCATTTCCATTACATGGGACGTACAATTTCACGCAAATCATGCTCTCCTCTGTGTAAGGAAATGCAACTGCGTTTTACAAAGCAGTGAAAGGTCAGTTGTGGTGTAGATTCATTAGCTGTGAAGGCTGGTTACGACAGGTTACAACACGGGGCTGGTTACAACACGGGGCTGGTTACAACACGGGGCTGGTTACAACACGGGGCTGGTTACAACACGGGGCTGGTTACAACACGGGGCTGGTTACAACACGGGGCTGGTTACAACACGGGGCTGGTCACAACACGGGGCTGGTTACAACACGGGGCTGGTCACAACACGGGGCTGGTCACAACACGGGGCTGGTCACAACACGGGGCTGGTCACAACACGGGGCTGGTCACAACACGGGGCTGGTCACAACACGGGGCTGGTCACAACACGGGGCTGGTCACAACACGGGGCTGGTCACAACACGGGGCTGGTCACAACGTGGGGCTGGTCACAACACGGGGCTGGTCACAACACGGGGCTGGTTACAACACGGGGCTGGTCACAACACGAGGCTGGTCACAACACGGGGCTGGTTACAACACGGGGCTGGTTACAACACGGGGCTGGTTACAACACGGGGCTGGTTACAACACGGGGCTGGTTACAACACGGGGCTGGTTACAACACGGGGCTGGTCACAACACGGGGCTGGTCACAACACGGGGCTGGTCACAACACGGGGCTGGTCACAACACGGGGCTGGTCACAACACGGGGCTGGTTACAACACGGGGCTGGTTACAACACAGGGCTGGTTACAACACAGGGCTGGTTACAACACAGGGCTGGTTACAACACAGGGCTGGTTACAACACGGGGCTTTAGTATCAGGGTCTGGTGGTACTGCTAACTACTCAGGACCACATATCGGCACTGGAAGCAGTGGTTACATCGTTTTCCGCCAACTTCCTGTGTTCCGCCAACTTCCTGTGTTCCGCCAACATCCCTCTAATCTATTAGTTCATTCATCTCACCATTTTAACTTATATCTGTCAATAAAAATAAAATAAAAAATCTGTACCTGCCAGCTGCTCTCTGAAGCCTCCTGTGTGGTGGCCAGGAGGGTTAGGGTGGTAGTGTATAGTAACTACCTGCCAGCTGCTCTCTGAAGCCTCCTGTGTGGTGGCCAGGAGGGTTAGGGCGGTATAGTAACTACCTGCCAGCTGCTCTCTGAAGCCTCCTGTGTGGTGGCCAGGAGGGTTAGGGTGGTAGTGTATAGTAACTACCTGCCAGCTGCTCTCTGAAGCCTCCTGTGTGGTGGCCAGGAGGGTTAGGGCGGTAGTGTATAGTAACTACCTGCCAGCTGCTCTCTGAAGCCTCCTGTGTGGTGGCCAGGAGGGTTAGGGTGGTAGTGTATAGTAACTACCTGCCAGCTGCTCTCTGAAGCCTCCTGTGTGGTGGCCAGGCGGGTTAGGGTGGTAGTGTATAGTAACTACCTGCCAGCTGCTCTCTGAAGCCTCCTGTGTGGTGGCCAGTAGGGTTAGGGTGGTAGTGTATAGTAACTACCTGCCAGCTGCTCTCTGAAGCCTCCTGTGTGGTGGCCAGTAGGGTTAGGGTGGTAGTGTATAGTAACTACCTGCCAGCTGCTCTCTGAAGCCTCCTGTGTGGTGGCCAGGAGGCACTGCAGCGTTGCCAACTTCTGTTCCAACATCTGCTCCCTGTGTAGGGCCTCCTGGCAGGGGAGAGAGAGCGAGAGGAGAGGAAGGGAGAGCGAAGAGAGAGAGATGGGAAGAGAGAGATAGAGAGAGAGGGGACGGGCCAAGGGGGGTGGAGGGGAGAGCGGGCCAAGGGGAGAGCGGGGCGAGAGGGCGGAGGGGAGAGCGGGGCGAGAGGGCGGAGGGGAGAGAGAGAGGGGACGGGCCGAGAGTAGAGAGGGGACGGGCCAAGGGGGGCGGAGGGGAGAGCGGGCCAAGGGGAGAGCGAAGAGAGAGAGAGATGGGAAGAGAGAGATAGAGAGAGAGGGGACGGGCCGAGGGTAGAGGGGGGACGGGCCAAGGGGGGCGGAGGGGAGAGCGGGCCAAGGGGAGAGCGGGGCGAGAGGGCGGAGGGGAGAGGGGGGCGAGAGGGCGGAGGGGAGAGAGGGGCGAGAGGGGGGCGAAAGGGCGGAGGGGAGAGCGGGGCGAGAGGGCGGAGGGGAGAGCGGGGCGAGAGGGGACGGGCCGAGGGTAGAGAGGGGACGAGCCAAGGGGGGCGGAGGGGAGAGCGGGGCGAGAGGGGACGGGCCGAGGGTAGAGAGGGGACAGGCCAAGGGGGGCGGAGGGGAGAGAGAGAGAGAAGGGAGAGCGGGCCGAGGGAGGCGGAGGGGAGAGCGGGCCGAGGGAGGCGGAGGGGAGAGCGGGCCGAGGGGGGCGGAGGGGAGAGCGGGCCGAGGGGGGCGGAGGGGAGAGCGGGCCGAGGGGGGCGGAGGGGAGAGCGGGCCGAGGGGAGCGGAGGGGAGAGCGGGGCGAGGGAAGAGCGGGCCGAGGGGGGCAGAGGGGAGAGCGGAGAGGGAGGGTTAGGGGTATTTGCAAGAGATAAGGAGTAATCAGGAAGTCCTATTTTATGACATTAACACCAGATTACATATTTCGCCTGTCATGCCGTGTGGTTACGGAAAAATGGTTACAGTCGGTAAAATAATACGTAGGGTCCAGTCAGTATAATAATACGTAGGATCCAGTCAGTATAATAATACGTAGGGGATCCAGTCAGTATAATAATACGTAGGGGATCCAGTCAGTATAATAATACGTAGGGGGTCCAGTCAGTATAATAATACGTAGGGGTTCCAGTCAGTATAATAATACGTAGGGTCCAGTCAGTATAATAATACGTAGGGGGTCCAGTCAGTATAATAATACGTAGGGGGCCCAGTCAGTATAATAATACGTAGGGGGTCCAGTCAGTATAATAATACGTAGGATCCAGTCAGTATAATAATACGTAGGGGGTCCAGTCAGTATAATAATACGTAGGGGGTCCAGTCAGTATAATAATACGTAGGGTCCAGTCAGTATAATAATACGTAGGGGATCCAGTCAGTATAATAATACGTAGGGGGTCCAGTCAGTATAACAATACGTAGGGTCCAGTCAGTATAATAATACGTAGGGGATCCAGTCAATATAATAATACGTAGGGGATCCAGTCAGTATAATAATACGTAGGGTCCAGTCAGTATAATAATACGTAGGGTCCAGTCAGTATAATAATACGTATCGGGTCCAGTCAGTATAATAATACGTATCGGGTCCAGTCAGTATAATAATACGTAGGGGGTCCAGTCAGTATAATAATACGTAGGGGGTCCAGTCAGTATAATAATACGTAGGGGGTCCAGTCAGTATAATAATACGTAGGGTCCAGTCAGTATAATAATACGTAGGGGGTCCAGTCAGTATAATAATACGTAGGGTCCAGTCAGTATAATAATACGTAGGGTCCAGTCAGTATAATAATACGTAGGGGGTCCAGTCAGTATAATAATACGTAGGGGGTCCAGTCAGTATAATAATACGTAGGGGGTCCAGTCAGTATAATAATACGTAGGGGATCCAGTCAGTATAATAATACGTAGGGGGTCCAGTCAGTATAATAATACGTAGGGTCCAGTCAGTATAATAATACGTAGGGTCCAGTCAGTATAATAATACGTAGGGGGTCCAGTCAGTATAATAATACGTAGGGTCCAGTCAGTATAATAATACGTAGGGTCCAGTCAGTATAATAATACGTAGGGTCCAGTCAGTATAATAATACGTAGGGGGTCCAGTCAGTATAATAATACGTAGGGGGTCCAGTCAGTATAATAATACGTAGGGGGTCCAGTCAGTATAATAATACGTAGGGGGTCCAGTCAGTATAATAATACGTAGGGGGTCCAGTCAGTATAATAATACGTAGGGGGTCCAGTCAGTATAATAATACGTAGGGGGTCCAGTCAGTATAATAATACGTAGGGGGTCCAGTCAGTATAATAATACGTAGGGTCCAGTCAGTATAATAATACGTAGGGTCCAGTCAGTATAATAATACGTAGGGTCCAGTCAGTATAATAATACGTAGGGTCCAGTCAGTATAATAATACGTAGGGTCCAGTCAGTATAATAATACGTAGGGTCCAGTCAGTATAATAATACGTAGGGTCAAGTCAGTATAATAATACGTAGGGGGTCCAGTCAGTATAATAATACGTAGGGGTTCCAGTCAGTATAATAATACGTAGGGGGTCCAGTCAGTATAATAATACGTAGGGGGTCCAGTCAGTATAATAATACGTAGGGGGTCCAGTCAGTATAATAATACGTAGGGTCCAGTCAGTATAATAATACGTAGGGTCCAGTCAGTATAATAATACGTAGGGTCCAGTCAGTATAATAATACGTAGGGTCCAGTCAGTATAATAATACGTAGGGTCCAGTCAGTATAATAATACGTAGGGTCCAGTCAGTATAATAATACGTAGGGTCCAGTCAGTATAATAATACGTAGGGGGTCCAGTCAGTATAATAATACGTAGGGGATCCAGTCAGTATAATAATACGTAGGGGCTCCAGTCAGTATAATAATACGTAGGGGATCCAGTCAGTATAATAATACGTAGGGGGTCCAGTCAGTATAATAATACGTAGGGGTTCCAGTCAGTATAATAATACGTAGGGGGTCCAGTCAGTATAATAATACGTAGGGGATCCAGTCAGTATAATAATACGTAGGGTCCAGTCAGTATAATAATACGTAGGGGGTCCAGTCAGTATAATAATACGTAGGGTCCAGTCAGTATAATAATACGTAGGGTCCAGTCAGTATAATAATACGTAGGGGATCCAGTCAGTATAATAATACGTAGGGGGTCCAGTCAGTATAATAATACGTAGGGTCCAGTCAGTATAATAATACGTAGGGGGTCCAGTCAGTATAATAATACGTAGGGTCCAGTCAGTATAATAATACGTAGGGTCCAGTCAGTATAATAATACGTAGGGTCCAGTCAGTATAATAATACGTAGGGTCCAGTCAGTATAATAATACGTAGGGTCCAGTCAGTATAATAATACGTAGGGTCCAGTCAGTATAATAATACGTAGGGTCCAGTCAGTATAATAATACGTAGGGTCCAGTCAGTATAATAATACGTAGGGTCCAGTCAGTATAATAATACGTAGGGTCCAGTCAGTATAATAATACGTAGGGGGTCCAGTCAGTATAATAATACGTAGGGGGTCCAGTCAGTATAATAATACGTAGGGTCCAGTCAGTATAATAATACGTAGGGTCCAGTCAGTATAATAATACGTAGGGTCCAGTCAGTATAATAATACGTAGGGTCCAGTCAGTATAATAATACGTAGGGGGTCCAGTCAGTATAATAATACGTAGGGTCCAGTCAGTATAATAATACGTAGGGTCCAGTCAGTATAATAATACGTAGGGTCCAGTCAGTATAATAATACGTAGGGGGTCCAGTCAGTATAATAATACGTAGGGTCCAGTCAGTATAATAATACGTAGGGTCCAGTCAGTATAATAATACGTAGGGGGTCCAGTCAGTATAATAATACGTAGGGGGTCCAGTCAGTATAATAATACGTAGGGGGTCCAGTCAGTATAATAATACGTAGGGTCCAGTCAGTATAATAATACGTAGGGTCCAGTCAGTATAATAATACGTAGGGTCCAGTCAGTATAATAATACGTAGGGTCCAGTCAGTATAATAATACGTAGGGTCCAGTCAGTATAATAATACGTAGGGTCCAGTCAGTATAATAATACGTAGGGGGTCCAGTCAGTATAATAATACGTAGGGGGTCCAGTCAGTATAATAATACGTAGGGGTTCCAGTCAGTATAATAATACGTAGGGGGTCCAGTCAGTATAATAATACGTAGGGTCCAGTCAGTATAATAATACGTAGGGTCCAGTCAGTATAATAATACGTAGGGTCCAGTCAGTATAATAATACGTAGGGTCCAGTCAGTATAATAATACGTAGGGTCCAGTCAGTATAATAATACGTAGGGGGTCCAGTCGGTATAATAATACGTAGGGGGTCCAGTCGGTATAATAATACGTAGGGTCCAGTCAGTATAATAATACGTAGGGTCCAGTCAGTATAATAATACGTAGGGTCCAGTCAGTATAATAATACGTAGGGGGGCCAGTCAGTATAATAATACGTAGGGTCCAGTCAGTATAATAATACGTAGGGTCCAGTCAGTATAATAATACGTAGGGTCCAGTCAGTATAATAATACGTAGGGTCCAGTCAGTATAATAATACGTAGGGTCCAGTCAGTATAATAATACGTAGGGGGTCCAGTCAGTATAATAATACGTAGGGTCCAGTCAGTATAATAATACGTAGGGTCCAGTCAGTATAATAATACGTAGGGTCCAGTCAGTATAATAATACGTAGGGTCCAGTCAGTATAATAATACGTAGGGTCCAGTCAGTATAATAATACGTAGGGGTCCAGTCAGTATAATAATACGTAGGGTCCAGTCAGTATAATAATACGTAGGGTCCAGTCAGTATAATAATACGTAGGGTCCAGTCAGTATAATAATACGTAGGGTCCAGTCAGTATAATAATACGTAGGGTCCAGTCAGTATAATAATACGTAGGGGGTCCAGTCAGTATAATAATACGTAGGGGGTCCAGTCAGTATAATAATACGTAGGGGGTCCAGTCAGTATAATAATACGTAGGGGTCCAGTCAGTATAATAATACGTAGGGTCCAGTCAGTATAATAATACGTAGGGTCCAGTCAGTATAATAATACGTAGGGTCCAGTCAGTATAATAATACGTAGGGTCCAGTCAGTATAATAATACGTAGGGTCCAGTCAGTATAATAATACGTAGGGGGTCCAGTCAGTATAATAATACGTAGGGTCCAGTCAGTATAATAATACGTAGGGTCCAGTCAGTATAATAATACGTAGGGTCCAGTCAGTATAATAATACGTAGGGTCCAGTCAGTATAATAATACGTAGGGGGTCCAGTCAGTATAATAATACGTAGGGTCCAGTCAGTATAATAATACGTAGGGGTCCAGTCAGTATAATAATACGTAGGGTCCAGTCAGTATAATAATACGTAGGGTCCAGTCAGTATAATAATACGTAGGGTCCAGTCAGTATAATAATACGTAGGGGGTCCAGTCAGTATAATAATACGTAGGGTCCAGTCAGTATAATAATACGTAGGGTCCAGTCAGTATAATAATACGTAGGGTCCAGTCAGTATAATAATACGTAGGGGTCCAGTCAGTATAATAATACGTAGGGTCCAGTCAGTATAATAATACGTAGGGTCCAGTCAGTATAATAATACGTAGGGGGTCCAGTCAGTATAATAATACGTAGGGGGTCCAGTCAGTATAATAATACGTAGGGGGTCCAGTCAGTATAATAATACGTAGGGTCCAGTCAGTATAATAATACGTAGGGTCCAGTCAGTATAATAATACGTAGGGTCCAGTCAGTATAATAATACGTAGGGTCCAGTCAGTATAATAATACGTAGGGTCCAGTCAGTATAATAATACGTAGGGTCCAGTCAGTATAATAATACGTAGGGGGTCCAGTCAGTATAATAATACGTAGGGGGTCCAGTCAGTATAATAATACGTAGGGGTCCAGTCAGTATAATAATACGTAGGGGTCCAGTCAGTATAATAATACGTAGGGTCCAGTCAGTATAATAATACGTAGGGTCCAGTCAGTATAATAATACGTAGGGTCCAGTCAGTATAATAATACGTAGGGTCCAGTCAGTATAATAATACGTAGGGGGTCCAGTCAGTATAATAATACGTAGGGGTCCAGTCAGTATAATAATACGTAGGGGTCCAGTCAGTATAATAATACGTAGGGTCCAGTCAGTATAATAATACGTAGGGTCCAGTCAGTATAATAATACGTAGGGTCCAGTCAGTATAATAATACGTAGGGTCCAGTCAGTATAATAATACGTAGGGTCCAGTCAGTATAATAATACGTAGGGTCCAGTCAGTATAATAATACGTAGGGGGTCCAGTCAGTATAATAATACGTAGGGGTCCAGTCAGTATAATAATACGTAGGGGTCCAGTCAGTATAATAATACGTAGGGGTCCAGTCAGTATAATAATACGTAGGGGTCCAGTCAGTATAATAATACGTAGGGGTCCAGTCAGTATAATAATACGTAGGGTCCAGTCAGTATAATAATACGTAGGGGTCCAGTCAGTATAATAATACGTAGGGTCCAGTCAGTATAATAATACGTAGGGGGTCCAGTCAGTATAATAATACGTAGGGTCCAGTCAGTATAATAATACGTAGGGTCCAGTCAGTATAATAATACGTAGGGGATCCAGTCAGTATAATAATACGTAGGGGGTCCAGTCAGTATAATAATACGTAGGGTCCAGTCAGTATAATAATACGTAGGGGGGCCAGTCAGTATAATAATACGTAGGGTCCAGTCAGTATAATAATACGTAGGGTCCAGTCAGTATAATAATACGTAGGGTCCAGTCAGTATAATAATACGTAGGGTCCAGTCAGTATAATAATACGTAGGGTCCAGTCAGTATAATAATACGTAGGGGGTCCAGTCAGTATAATAATACGTAGGGGTCCAGTCAGTATAATAATACGTAGGGTCCAGTCAGTATAATAATACGTAGGGTCCAGTCAGTATAATAATACGTAGGGTCCAGTCAGTATAATAATACGTAGGGTCCAGTCAGTATAATAATACGTAGGGTCCAGTCAGTATAATAATACGTAGGGGTCCAGTCAGTATAATAATACGTAGGGGGTCCAGTCAGTATAATAATACGTAGGGTCCAGTCAGTATAATAATACGTAGGGTCCAGTCAGTATAATAATACGTAGGGTCCAGTCAGTATAATAATACGTAGGGTCCAGTCAGTATAATAATACGTAGGGTCCAGTCAGTATAATAATACGTAGGGTCCAGTCAGTATAATAATACGTAGGGGGTCCAGTCAGTATAATAATACGTAGGGGGTCCAGTCAGTATAATAATACGTAGGGGTCCAGTCAGTATAATAATACGTAGGGGTCCAGTCAGTATAATAATACGTAGGGTCCAGTCAGTATAATAATACGTAGGGTCCAGTCAGTATAATAATACGTAGGGTCCAGTCAGTATAATAATACGTAGGGTCCAGTCAGTATAATAATACGTAGGGTCCAGTCAGTATAATAATACGTAGGGGGTCCAGTCAGTATAATAATACGTAGGGTCCAGTCAGTATAATAATACGTAGGGTCCAGTCAGTATAATAATACGTAGGGTCCAGTCAGTATAATAATACGTAGGGTCCAGTCAGTATAATAATACGTAGGGTCCAGTCAGTATAATAATACGTAGGGGTCCAGTCAGTATAATAATACGTAGGGTCCAGTCAGTATAATAATACGTAGGGGGTCCAGTCAGTATAATAATACGTAGGGTCCAGTCAGTATAATAATACGTAGGGTCCAGTCAGTATAATAATACGTAGGGTCCAGTCAGTATAATAATACGTAGGGGTCCAGTCAGTATAATAATACGTAGGGTCCAGTCAGTATAATAATACGTAGGGTCCAGTCAGTATAATAATACGTAGGGGTCCAGTCAGTATAATAATACGTAGGGTCCAGTCAGTATAATAATACGTAGGGTCCAGTCAGTATAATAATACGTAGGGGTCCAGTCAGTATAATAATACGTAGGGGGTCCAGTCAGTATAATAATACGTAGGGGGTCCAGTCAGTATAATAATACGTAGGGTCCAGTCAGTATAATAATACGTAGGGTCCAGTCAGTATAATAATACGTAGGGTCCAGTCAGTATAATAATACGTAGGGTCCAGTCAGTATAATAATACGTAGGGTCCAGTCAGTATAATAATACGTAGGGTCCAGTCAGTATAATAATACGTAGGGGGTCCAGTCAGTATAATAATACGTAGGGGTCCAGTCAGTATAATAATACGTAGGGGTCCAGTCAGTATAATAATACGTAGGGGTCCAGTCAGTATAATAATACGTAGGGTCCAGTCAGTATAATAATACGTAGGGTCCAGTCAGTATAATAATACGTAGGGGTTCCAGTCAGTATAATAATACGTAGGGTCCAGTCAGTATAATAATACGTAGGGGGTCCAGTCAGTATAATAATACGTAGGGTCCAGTCAGTATAATAATACGTAGGGGGTCCAGTCAGTATAATAATACGTAGGGTCCAGTCAGTATAATAATACGTAGGGTCCAGTCAGTATAATAATACGTAGGGGATCCAGTCAGTATAATAATACGTAGGGGGTCCAGTCAGTATAATAATACGTAGGGTCCAGTCAGTATAATAATACGTAGGGGGTCCAGTCAGTATAATAATACGTAGGGTCCAGTCAGTATAATAATACGTAGGGTCCAGTCAGTATAATAATACGTAGGGTCCAGTCAGTATAATAATACGTAGGGTCCAGTCAGTATAATAATACGTAGGGTCCAGTCAGTATAATAATACGTAGGGGGTCCAGTCAGTATAATAATACGTAGGGGTCCAGTCAGTATAATAATACGTAGGGGGTCCAGTCAGTATAATAATACGTAGGGTCCAGTCAGTATAATAATACGTAGGGTCCAGTCAGTATAATAATACGTAGGGTCCAGTCAGTATAATAATACGTAGGGTCCAGTCAGTATAATAATACGTAGGGTCCAGTCAGTATAATAATACGTAGGGTCCAGTCAGTATAATAATACGTAGGGTCCAGTCAGTATAATAATACGTAGGGGGTCCAGTCAGTATAATAATACGTAGGGTCCAGTCAGTATAATAATACGTAGGGGTCCAGTCAGTATAATAATACGTAGGGGTCCAGTCAGTATAATAATACGTAGGGGGTCCAGTCAGTATAATAATACGTAGGGTCCAGTCAGTATAATAATACGTAGGGGGTCCAGTCAGTATAATAATACGTAGGGTCCAGTCAGTATAATAATACGTAGGGGGTCCAGTCAGTATAATAATACGTAGGGTCCAGTCAGTATAATAATACGTAGGGTCCAGTCAGTATAATAATACGTAGGGGATCCAGTCAGTATAATAATACGTAGGGGTCCAGTCAGTATAATAATACGTAGGGTCCAGTCAGTATAATAATACGTAGGGGGTCCAGTCAGTATAATAATACGTAGGGTCCAGTCAGTATAATAATACGTAGGGTCCAGTCAGTATAATAATACGTAGGGTCCAGTCAGTATAATAATACGTAGGGTCCAGTCAGTATAATAATACGTAGGGTCCAGTCAGTATAATAATACGTAGGGGGTCCAGTCAGTATAATAATACGTAGGGGGTCCAGTCAGTATAATAATACGTAGGGTCCAGTCAGTATAATAATACGTAGGGTCCAGTCAGTATAATAATACGTAGGGTCCAGTCAGTATAATAATACGTAGGGTCCAGTCAGTATAATAATACGTAGGGTCCAGTCAGTATAATAATACGTAGGGGTACCAGTCAGTATAATAATACGTAGGGGGTCCAGTCAGTATAATAATACGTAGGGTCCAGTCAGTATAATAATACGTAGGGTCCAGTCAGTATAATAATACGTAGGGTCCAGTCAGTATAATAATACGTAGGGTCCAGTCAGTATAATAATACGTAGGGTCCAGTCAGTATAATAATACGTAGGGTCCAGTCAGTATAATAATACGTAGGGGGTCCAGTCAGTATAATAATACGTAGGGGGTCCAGTCAGTATAATAATACGTAGGGGTCCAGTCAGTATAATAATACGTAGGGGGTCCAGTCAGTATAATAATACGTAGGGTCCAGTCAGTATAATAATACGTAGGGTCCAGTCAGTATAATAATACGTAGGGTCCAGTCAGTATAATAATACGTAGGGTCCAGTCAGTATAATAATACGTAGGGTCCAGTCAGTATAATAATACGTAGGGTCCAGTCAGTATAATAATACGTAGGGGTCCAGTCAGTATAATAATACGTAGGGTCCAGTCAGTATAATAATACGTAGGGTCCAGTCAGTATAATAATACGTAGGGTCCAGTCAGTATAATAATACGTAGGGTCCAGTCAGTATAATAATACGTAGGGTCCAGTCAGTATAATAATACGTAGGGGTCCAGTCAGTATAATAATACGTAGGGTCCAGTCAGTATAATAATACGTAGGGGTCCAGTCAGTATAATAATACGTAGGGGGTCCAGTCAGTATAATAATACGTAGGGTCCAGTCAGTATAATAATACGTAGGGTCCAGTCAGTATAATAATACGTAGGGTCCAGTCAGTATAATAATACGTAGGGGGTCCAGTCAGTATAATAATACGTAGGGTCCAGTCAGTATAATAATACGTAGGGTCCAGTCAGTATAATAATACGTAGGGGGTCCAGTCAGTATAATAATACGTAGGGTCCAGTCAGTATAATAATACGTAGGGTCCAGTCAGTATAATAATACGTAGGGGTCCAGTCAGTATAATAATACGTAGGGGGTCCAGTCAGTATAATAATACGTAGGGGGTCCAGTCAGTATAATAATACGTAGGGTCCAGTCAGTATAATAATACGTAGGGTCCAGTCAGTATAATAATACGTAGGGTCCAGTCAGTATAATAATACGTAGGGTCCAGTCAGTATAATAATACGTAGGGTCCAGTCAGTATAATAATACGTAGGGTCCAGTCAGTATAATAATACGTAGGGGGTCCAGTCAGTATAATAATACGTAGGGGGTCCAGTCAGTATAATAATACGTAGGGGGTCCAGTCAGTATAATAATACGTAGGGGGTCCAGTCAGTATAATAATACGTAGGGTCCAGTCAGTATAATAATACGTAGGGTCCAGTCAGTATAATAATACGTAGGGGTTCCAGTCAGTATAATAATACGTAGGGTCCAGTCAGTATAATAATACGTAGGGGGTCCAGTCAGTATAATAATACGTAGGGTCCAGTCAGTATAATAATACGTAGGGGGTCCAGTCAGTATAATAATACGTAGGGTCCAGTCAGTATAATAATACGTAGGGTCCAGTCAGTATAATAATACGTAGGGGATCCAGTCAGTATAATAATACGTAGGGGGTCCAGTCAGTATAATAATACGTAGGGTCCAGTCAGTATAATAATACGTAGGGGGTCCAGTCAGTATAATAATACGTAGGGTCCAGTCAGTATAATAATACGTAGGGTCCAGTCAGTATAATAATACGTAGGGTCCAGTCAGTATAATAATACGTAGGGTCCAGTCAGTATAATAATACGTAGGGTCCAGTCAGTATAATAATACGTAGGGGGTCCAGTCAGTATAATAATACGTAGGGGGTCCAGTCAGTATAATAATACGTAGGGTCCAGTCAGTATAATAATACGTAGGGTCCAGTCAGTATAATAATACGTAGGGTCCAGTCAGTATAATAATACGTAGGGTCCAGTCAGTATAATAATACGTAGGGTCCAGTCAGTATAATAATACGTAGGGGAACCAGTCGGTATAATAATACGTAGGGGGTCCAGTCGGTATAATAATACGTAGGGTCCAGTCAGTATAATAATACGTAGGGTCCAGTCAGTATAATAATACGTAGGGTCCAGTCAGTATAATAATACGTAGGGTCCAGTCAGTATAATAATACGTAGGGTCCAGTCAGTATAATAATACGTAGGGTCCAGTCAGTATAATAATACGTAGGGGGTCCAGTCAGTATAATAATACGTAGGGGGTAGTCAGTATAATAATACGTAGGGGGTCCAGTCAGTATAATAATACGTAGGGGGTCCAGTCAGTATAATAATACGTAGGGTCCAGTCAGTATAATAATACGTAGGGTCCAGTCAGTATAATAATACGTAGGGTCCAGTCAGTATAATAATACGTAGGGTCCAGTCAGTATAATAATACGTAGGGTCCAGTCAGTATAATAATACGTAGGGGGTCCAGTCAGTATAATAATACGTAGGGTCCAGTCAGTATAATAATACGTAGGGTCCAGTCAGTATAATAATACGTAGGGTCCAGTCAGTATAATAATACGTAGGGTCCAGTCAGTATAATAATACGTAGGGTCCAGTCAGTATAATAATACGTAGGGGGTCCAGTCAGTATAATAATACGTAGGGTCCAGTCAGTATAATAATACGTAGGGGGTCCAGTCAGTATAATAATACGTAGGGTCCAGTCAGTATAATAATACGTAGGGTCCAGTCAGTATAATAATACGTAGGGTCCAGTCAGTATAATAATACGTAGGGGGTCCAGTCAGTATAATAATACGTAGGGTCCAGTCAGTATAATAATACGTAGGGTCCAGTCAGTATAATAATACGTAGGGGGTCCAGTCAGTATAATAATACGTAGGGTCCAGTCAGTATAATAATACGTAGGATCCAGTCAGTATAATAATACGTAGGGGGTCCAGTCAGTATAATAATACGTAGGGGGTCCAGTCGGTATAATAATACGTAGGGGGTCCAGTCGGTATAATAATACGTAGGGTCCAGTCAGTATAATAATACGTAGGGTCCAGTCAGTATAATAATACGTAGGGTCCAGTCAGTATAATAATACGTAGGGTCCAGTCAGTATAATAATACGTAGGGTCCAGTCAGTATAATAATACGTAGGGTCCAGTCAGTATAATAATACGTAGGGGGTCCAGTCAGTATAATAATACGTAGGGGGTAGTCAGTATAATAATACGTAGGGGGTCCAGTCAGTATAATAATACGTAGGGGGTCCAGTCAGTATAATAATACGTAGGGTCCAGTCAGTATAATAATACGTAGGGTCCAGTCAGTATAATAATACGTAGGGTCCAGTCAGTATAATAATACGTAGGATCCAGTCAGTATAATAATACGTAGGGGGTCCAGTCGGTATAATAATACGTAGGGGGCCCAGTCGGTATAATAATACGTAGGGGATCCAGTCGGTATAATAATACGTAGGGTCCAGTCAGTATAATAATACGTAGGGTCCAGTCAGTATAATAATACGTAGGGTCCAGTCAGTATAATAATACGTAGGGTCCAGTCAGTATAATAATACGTAGGGTCCAGTCAGTATAATAATACGTAGGGTCCAGTCAGTATAATAATACGTAGGGTCCAGTCAGTATAATAATACGTAGGGGGTCCAGTCAGTATAATAATACGTAGGGGGTAGTCAGTATAATAATACGTAGGGGGTCCAGTCAGTATAATAATACGTAGGGTCCAGTCAGTATAATAATACGTAGGGTCCAGTCAGTATAATAATACGTAGGGTCCAGTCAGTATAATAATACGTAGGGTCCAGTCAGTATAATAATACGTAGGATCCAGTCAGTATAATAATACGTAGGGTCCAGTCAGTATAATAATACGTAGGGGGTCCAGTCGGTATAATAATACGTAGGGGGTCCAGTCGGTATAATAATACGTAGGGTCCAGTCAGTATAATAATACGTAGGGTCCAGTCAGTATAATAATACGTAGGGTCCAGTCAGTATAATAATACGTAGGGTCCAGTCAGTATAATAATACGTAGGGTCCAGTCAGTATAATAATACGTAGGGTCCAGTCAGTATAATAATACGTAGGGGGTCCAGTCAGTATAATAATACGTAGGGGGTAGTCAGTATAATAATACGTAGGGGGTCCAGTCAGTATAATAATACGTAGGGGGTCCAGTCAGTATAATAATACGTAGGGTCCAGTCAGTATAATAATACGTAGGGTCCAGTCAGTATAATAATACGTAGGGTCCAGTCAGTATAATAATACGTAGGGTCCAGTCAGTATAATAATACGTAGGGTCCAGTCAGTATAATAATACGTAGGGGGCCAGTCAGTATAATAATACGTAGGGTCCAGTCAGTATAATAATACGTAGGGTCCAGTCAGTATAATAATACGTAGGGTCCAGTCAGTATAATAATACGTAGGGTCCAGTCAGTATAATAATACGTAGGGTCCAGTCAGTATAATAATAGGTAGGGGGTCCAGTCAGTATAATAATACGTAGGGTCCAGTCAGTATAATAATACGTAGGGGGTCCAGTCAGTATAATAATACGTAGGGTCCAGTCAGTATAATAATACGTAGGATCCAGTCAGTATAATAATACGTAGGGTCCAGTCAGTATAATAATACGTAGGGGGTCCAGTCAGTATAATAATACGTAGGGTCCAGTCAGTATAATAATACGTAGGGTCCAGTCAGTATAATAATACGTAGGGGGTCCAGTCAGTATAATAATACGTAGGGTCCAGTCAGTATAATAATACGTAGGATCCAGTCAGTATAATAATACGTAGGGGGTCCAGTCAGTATAATAATACGTAGGGGGTCCAGTCGGTATAATAATACGTAGGGTCCAGTCAGTATAATAATACGTAGGGTCCAGTCAGTATAATAATACGTAGGGTCCAGTCAGTATAATAATACGTAGGGTCCAGTCAGTATAATAATACGTAGGGTCCAGTCAGTATAATAATACGTAGGGGGTCCAGTCAGTATAATAATACGTAGGGGGTCCAGTCAGTATAATAATACGTAGGGGGTCCAGTCAGTATAATAATACGTAGGGGGTAGTCAGTATAATAATACGTAGGGGGTCCAGTCAGTATAATAATACGTAGGGGGTCCAGTCAGTATAATAATACGTAGGGTCCAGTCAGTATAATAATACGTAGGGTCCAGTCAGTATAATAATACGTAGGGTCCAGTCAGTATAATAATACGTAGGATCCAGTCAGTATAATAATACGTAGGGGGTCCAGTCAGTATAATAATACGTAGGGGGTCCAGTCGGTATAATAATACGTAGGGGGTCCAGTCGGTATAATAATACGTAGGGTCCAGTCAGTATAATAATACGTAGGGTCCAGTCAGTATAATAATACGTAGGGTCCAGTCAGTATAATAATACGTAGGGTCCAGTCAGTATAATAATACGTAGGGTCCAGTCAGTATAATAATACGTAGGGTCCAGTCAGTATAATAATACGTAGGGGGTCCAGTCAGTATAATAATACGTAGGGGGTCCAGTCAGTATAATAATACGTAGGGGGTCCAGTCAGTATAA
This sequence comes from Salvelinus fontinalis, assembly GCF_029448725.1. Classification (NCBI taxonomy): domain Eukaryota; kingdom Metazoa; phylum Chordata; class Actinopteri; order Salmoniformes; family Salmonidae; genus Salvelinus; species Salvelinus fontinalis. The sequence goes on from NC_074667.1 coordinate 65,804,038, forward strand.
TAATACGTAGGGGGTCCAGTCAGTATAATAATACGTAGGGTCCAGTCAGTATAATAATACGTAGGGTCCAGTCAGTATAATAATACGTAGGGTCCAGTCAGTATAATAATACGTAGGGTCCAGTCAGTATAATAATACGTAGGGTCCAGTCAGCATAAGACAGAGCTGATCACAAGAACAAACAGTTCAAATCTTCCAAAAAGTAAAGTAGACATAAAGAGCACAGTGCCGTGCAGTAGCAGTGTGTGGCCAGTAGGTGTCACTGTTGTTCCTTACATACCTGCAGATACTGGGAGAGCTGGAAGAGTTCCTGAGAGTACATAATGGGAGTGTTGGCCGCAACCTGCAGGAGGAGAAGACACACACGCCAGGACATCAGGTTAGACAGGAACACTGGGTCTGTGCACACACTGAACACCTTATCAGGCAGCCGACTACCTAGGCTCATCAACTGGAAAGGGCAGCGAGATCACGACATGCTCACAACCTACTCAGAGTGAAATAATACCAAGTGAAATTTGATTTATTATGATAAATAAGTAGGGTCTGACTAGCTGGATCACTGTTCCAGCCAATATGTGCCTTGATGTGTGTATAGAGCAGGGCAGTATACCGTGTGTGTATAGAGCAGGGCAGTATACCGTGTGTGTATAGAGCAGGGCAGTATACCGTGTGTGTATAGAACAGGGCAGTATACCGTGTATGTATAGAGCAGGGCATTATACCGTGTATGTATAGAACAGGGCATTATACCGTGTATGTATAGAGCAGGGCATTATACCGTGTGTGTATAGAGCAGGGCAGTATACCGTGTATGTATAGAGCAGGGCAGTATACCGTGTATGTATAGAACAGGTTTGGGCAGTATACCTGGGTATTTGGAAATAGCCACAGGATGGTTTTTCAATACTGTCAAAACAATTTCTTTGAATTTTGTGCAACACGTTAGGAGATTAGACTGCATTCTTCATTTCACCTGTCAAATCTTTCATTAAGAAACTCAGCGGTAGTCCGCAGTCATGTGGTGCTTGTTTACAAGGACACAATGACGAGAGAATGGAGACTTGTATTTATTATGGATCCCCATTAGTTCCTGCCAAGGCAGCAGCTACTCTTCCTGGGGTTTATTATGGATCCCCATTAGTTCCTGCCAAGGCAGCAGCTACTCTTCCTGGGGTTTATTATGGATCCCCATTAGTTCCTGCCAAGACAGCAGCTACTCTTCCTGGGGTTTATTATGGATCCCCATTAGTTCCTGCCAAGGCAGCAGCTACTCTTCCTGGGGTTTATTATGGATCCCCATTAGTTCCTGCCAAGGCAGCAGCTACTCTTCCTGGGGTTTATTATGGATCTCCATTAGTTCCTGCCAAGGCAGCCGATACTCCTCTTGGGGTCCGGCGAAATTAAGGCATTAAACAATTTTAAAAACATTACAATATATTCAGAACAGATTTCACAACACACTAAGTGTGTGCCCTCAGGCCCATACGCCACTACCACATATCTACAACAACAAATCCATGTGTACGTGTGTGTATGTATAGTGCCTATGTTATCATGTGTGTGTATGAATGCGTCTGTGTCTATGTGTTGCTTCACAGTCCCCGCTGTTCCATAAGGTGTATGTATATATATATTTATATATATTTTTTTAATAATCTGATTCTACTGTTTGCATCAGTCACCTGATGTGGAATAGTGTTCCATGTAGTCATGGCTCTATGTAGTACTGTGGAATAGTGTTCCATGTAGTCATGGCTCTATGTAGTACTGTGGAATAGTGTTCCATGTAGTCATGGCTCTATGTAGTACTGTGGAATAGAGTTCCATGTAGTAATGGCTCTATGTAGTACTGTGGAATAGAGTTCCATGTAGTCATGGCTCTATGTAGTACTGTGGATTAGTGTTCCATGTAGTCATGGCTCTATGTAGTACTGTGGATTAGTGTTCCATGTAGTCATGGCTCTATGTAGTACTGTGGATTAGTGTTCCATGTAGTCATGGCTCTATGTAGTACTGTGGATTAGTGTTCCATGTAGTCATGGCTCTATGTAGTACTGTGGAATAGAGTTCCATGTAGTCATGGCTCTATGTAGTACTGTGGAATAGTGTTCCATGTAGTAATGGCTCTATGTAGTACTGTGTGCCTCCCATAGTCTGTTCTGGACTTGGGGAGTGTGAAGAGACCTCTGGTGGCATGTCTTGTGGGTTATGTATGGGTGTCTGAGCTGTGTGCTAGTCGTTTAAAACAGACAGCTCTGTGCTTTCAACAAGTCAAAACCTCTCACAAATACAAGTAGTGATGAAGTCAATCTCTCCTCCACAATGAGCAAGGAGAGATTGACATGCATATTAATGTTTGGTATGTGGGTACATCCAAGGGCCAGCCGTGCTGCCCTGTTCTGAGCCAATTGCAATTTTCCTAAGTCCCTCTTTGTAGCACCTGACCACACGACTGAACAGTAGACCAGGTGCAACAGAAATAGGGCCTGTAGGACCTGCCTTGTTGATAGTGTTGTTAAGAAGGTAGAAACTAGGGTCTGTAGGGCCTGCCTTGTTGATAGTGTTGTTAAGAAGGTAGAGCAGCGCTTCATTATGGACAGACTTCTCCCCATCTTAGCTACTGTTGAATCAATATGTTTTGACCATGACAGTTTACAATCCAGGGTTACTCCAAGCAGTTTAGTCACCTCAACTTGCTCAATTTCCACAAGATTTAGTTGAGGTTTAGGGTTTAGTGAATTATTTATCACTAATTTATTCCCTGCCAGCCATTCTGAAACTAACTGCAGCTCTTTGTTAAGTGTTGCAGTCATTTTAGTTGCTGTAGTAGCTGACGTCTATAGTGTTGAGTCATCCACATACATAGACACTCTGGCTTAGCTCAAAGTCAGTGGCATGTCATTAGTAAAACATTAAGGGGCCCAGACAGCTGCCCTGGGGAATTCCTGATTCTACCTGGATTATGTTGCTATATTGTATTTACTTCGCCACCATGGCCTTTTTTTTGCCTTTACGTCCCTTATCTCACCTCATTTGCTCACATTGTATATAGACTTGTTTTTCTGCTGTATTATTGACTATATGTTTGTTTTACTCCATGTGTAACTCTGTGTTGTTGTATGTGTCGAACTGCTTTGCTTTATCTTGGCCAGGTCGCAATTGTAAATGAGAACTTGTTCTCAACTGACCTACCTGGTTAAATAAAGGTGAAATAAATAAATGTTGGAGCGGCTTCCATTAACTTCTTGAGAATACAGGGGGTGCTGTTTTTGCATTAGCATAATTTCCTCTACAGATTAAACTGTCTCTTATTCAATTATTGCTGTTACTATATGCATATAACCATATACCATTGGATAGAAAACAAGCTATGGTTTCTAAAACCGTTTCAATTTTGTCTCTGAGTGAAACATAAGTCATTTGACAGCACTTTCCCTGAGCAAGAAGAAGATTGCAAGATGTGTATGCTCGCTTCAACGCTCTGCCTATATATGGTCACGCCACCTATGACCCGAAACACACTTCATTCGTCTTCCTCTGGGTGTCATGAAGACGTCAGAGGAGAATTTTTTTGTTTATCTTGTACTGACGTGAAATAAGACCTATTTCTTTAGCGTGACCGACAACTTCCGGTTCTCTGAAACGCGCGTTTTAGAGGTGCAATTGTCTTTTGTTATGCTGCCGTTACGGATGAAAACTATCTCCGTCTCGAAGTTTGTTTGATACATGTGACCATATCATCTTAATGTATGTTTTTTCAATATAGTTTAATCAGATTATTTGAATTTTTTCGGGAGTTTTGCCGTGTTCCGTTCTGTGAGTTTTTTAACTTTGGACAGAACCGTGCTAGTCGACCAGTACCTATGCTAAATGAAGAGGGAAAGTTGTCATTGTGAATGGATTGAACGACTCATCAGGACTAAGGACACCTTTATCAACATTCTGATGAAAGATCAGCAATAGTAAGACCCAATTTACGATGTTATTTCATATATCTGTCGTGCATGTGAACTGGTCGGGTGCGCCCAGTTGGTTCTGGCTGGCGTGGCTATGCTAATTTAGCGCTACATTTTGTTTTCGCTATAAAACATTTAATAAATCTGAACTATTGTTTGGATTCACCAGATGTTGGGCTTCAATATCTGTACGCTGTGTATTTTTTCTGAAATGTTTTAAGACAAGTAATTAATTATATGACGTTGGTCTCTGTAATTGTTCTGGCTGCATCAGCACTATATCAGATTGCAGCTGCAATGTAGAACTGTGATTTATACCTGAAAAATGCACATTTAAAAAAAAAAAACTATGCTATACCATAAATGTTATCAGACTGTCATCTTATGAATTTGTTTCTTGGTTTGTGGCTATATATTTTTTCATTTAGTCGAATTAGTGATATCTACTGACGCAGGAAAAAACTGTTGGAGTAAAAAAATGGTGTCTTTTGCTAACGTGTTTAGCTAATAGATTTACATATTGTGTCTTCCCTGTAAAACATTTGAAAAATCTGAAATGGTGGCTTTATTCACAAGATCTGTGTCTTTCATTGGGTGTCTTGGACTTGTGATTTAATGATATTTAGATGCTACTATTTAATTGTGACGCTATGCTAGCGATGCTAATCAGTGTGGGGGGGGGTGGGGGGTGCTCCCGAATCCGGGTTAGGTACTCGGTAGAGGTTAAAGAACACCCTCTGTGTTCTGTTAGACAGGTAACTCTTTATCCACATTATAGCAGGGGGTGTAAAGCCATAACACTTACGTCCTTCCAATAGCAGTCTATGACCGACAATGGCAAAAGCCGCACTGAAATCTTACAAGACAGCCCCCACAACCATTTTATCAACAATCTCTCTCAGCCAATCAGTCATTTGTTTAAGTGCTGTGCTTGTTGAGTGTCCTTTCCCTATAAGCGTGCTAAAAATGTTTGTTGTCAATTTGTGGTAGAACAGTCGGAAGCAGCCTTGTGATGTCCTGTACTCGTGCTCCTGGGTAGCTCAGTGTTTTTGCCTTGGGAACCGAGATGTTTTACACCATAGAGCTGTCTATGATGGTAATGTTGAACAAACCAAAGTAAACACAGCTCCTGCAGCGCTGGAAACGTTCAATAGCGTCCTCCATTTGAGACCTCCGAGCCAGCTAGGCTAGCTGGGCTTTTACGTCTCTCCCCCGTTCAATAGCGTCCTCCATTTGAGACCTCCGAGCCAGCTAGGATAGCTGGGCTTTCGTGTCTCTCCATCGTTCAATAGTGACCTCCATTTGAGACCGCCGAGCCAGCTAGGCTAGCTGGGCTTTCACGTCTCTCCCCCGTTCAATAGCGTCCTCCATTTGAGACCTCCGAGCCAGCTAGGCTAGCTGGGCTTTCGTGTCTCTCCCCCGTTCAATAGCGTCCTCCATTTGAGACCTCCGAGCCAGCTAGGCTAGCTGGGCTTTCGTGTCTCTCCATCGTTCAATAGCGTCCTCCATTTGAGACCTCCGAGCCAGCTAGGCTAGCTGGGCTTTCGTGTCTCTCCCCCTATGTGGAAACTAGCAGGAACCCAGGACAGACAGTAGCGCTCACAGCAATTTATCCCAACAGAGCCGTTTTATCCAAAATAAAAGTATTTAAAAACACTGTCAGACACTGTTTCAACAACAACAAAGATACGTCTGATGACGTGCAGACAAGGTGTGATGCACATCTCACACACACACCTGCCACCACAGACGGACAGGCAGACGGACATGGACAGACAGACGAATCCGCCTACCTTATCAACAGGAAGTGGTAAAGGTGCTTGGGTGACACTGTGGAGAGGACAGAGGTCAGAGTTCAGAAGGAGGATAAAGCTCATTCAACAGTTTATAACACACAACAGTAATTCAACGTTTAACATAAGAGTCTGTGTCTGAATGGCTATTCAACACTGAACTAAAATATTAAAAACGCAACAAGTGTTGGTCCCATGTTTCATGAGCTGAAATAAAAAGATCCCAGAAATGCACAAAAAGGGTATTTCTCTTAAATGTAGTGCATACATTTTACATCCCTGTTAGTGAGCATTTCTCCTTTGCAAAAATAATCCATCCATCTGATTGGTCTGGCATATGAAGAAAGTGATGATCATTACACAGGTGAACCTTGTGCTGCGGACAATAAAAGGCCACTCAAATTTGCAGTTGTCACAGAAGTCTCAAATTTAGGAAACATGCAATTGGCATGCTGACTGCAGGAATGTCCACCAGAGCATTGAATGTTCATTTCTCTACCATAAGCTGCCTCAATTGTCGTTTTTGAGAATTTGGCAGTACGTCCAACCGGCCTCACAACCGCAGACCACGCCAGACCAGAACCTCCACATCCGGCCTTATCACCTGTGGGATCAAATCAAATCTTCAAATCAAATTTTGGTCACATGCGCCGAATACAACAGGTGTAGACCTTACTGTGAAACGCTTACTTACAAGCCCTTAACCAACAATGCAATTCAAGAAATAGTTTTAAAAATATTGACTAAATATACTAAAAAAAAATTTTGCCAAAAGTAACAAAATTACATAATCACGAGTCCACAGTTGAAGTCGGAAGTTTACATACACATAGGTTGGAGTCATTAAAACTTGTTTTTCAACCACTCCACAAATTTCTTGTTAACAAACTAGTTTTGGCAAGTCGGTTAGGACATCTACTTTGTGCATGACACAAGTCATTTTTCCAGCAATTGTTTACAGACAGATTATTTCACGGTATCCCAATTCCAGTGGTTCACAAGTTTACATTCACTAAGTTGACTGTGCCTTTAAACAGCTTGAAAATGTCCAGAAAATTATGTCATGGCTTTAGAAGCTTCTGATAGGCTAATTTACATAATTTGAGTCAATTGGAGGTGTACCTGTGGATGTATTTCAAAGCCTACCTTCAAACTCAGTGCCTCTTTCATTGACATAATGGGAAAATCAGCCAAGGTATCAGAAACTAACTTGCAGATAAGTCTGGTTCATCATTGGGAGCAATTTCCAAACGTCTGAAGGTACCACGTTCATCTGTACAAACAATAGTACGCAAGTATAAACACCATGGGACCACGCAGCAGTCATACTGCTCAAGAAAGAGACGCGTTCTGTCTCCTAGAGATGAACGTACTTTGGTGCGAAAAGCGCAAATCAATCCCAGAACAACAGCAAAGGACCTTGTGAAGATGCTGGAGGAAACAGGTACAAAAGTATCTGTATCCACAGTAAAACGAGTCCTATACCGACATAACCTGAAAGGCCGCTCAGCAAGGAAGAAGCCACTGCTCCAAAACCGCCATAAAAAAGCCAGACTACTAAACTTCCGACTTCAACTGTATATACAGGGGGTTCCGGTACAGAGTCAATGTGCGGGGTACAGGTTAGTCGAGGTAATTTGTTAAGTGACGTGTGATGCGTAGATAATAAACACAGGTAGCAAAACAACTCTGGTCCTCTATCCATTCATTATAAACAGCGAGTAGCAGCAGTGTAAAAACACAAATGTAAATAGGTGGCCATTTAATTAATTGTTTGACAGTCTTATGGCTTGGGGGTATAAGCTGTTAAGGAGCCTTTTGGTCCTAGACTTGGCGCTCCGGTACCGCTTGCCATGCGGTAGCAGAGAAAACATTGTATGACTTGGGTGACTGGAGTCTCCCACAATTTTATGGACCTTCCTCTGACACCGCCTGGCATAGTTGTCCCGGATGTCAGGAAGCTTGGCCCCAGTGATGTACTGGGCCGTTCGCACTACCCTATGTAGTGCCTTGCAGTCGGAGGCCGAGCAGTTGCAGTACCAGGCAGTGATACAAGCAGTCAGGATGCTCTCGATGGTGCAGCTGAAGAACTTTGAGGATCTGGGGGCCCATGCCAAATCCTGAGGGGGAATAGGTTTTGTTGTGCCCTCTTCACAACTGTCTTGGTTTGTTTGGACAATTATAGTTTGTTGGTGATATGGGCACCAAGGAACTTGAAACTCTCGACCCGCTCCACTTCAGCTCAGCCGATATTAATAGGGGCCTGTTCGGCCCTCAATTTGCAGAGTGAGGTGTTCAGTCTTTAGCGGAGTGATGAGCTTTGTGGGTACTGTGGTGTTGAATGCCGAGCTGTAGTCAATTAACAGCATGCTCACGTAGTTGTTCCTTTTGTCCAGGTCGGAAAGGGCAGTGCGGAGTGCGATTAATCTGTGGATCTGTTGGGGCGAATTGGAGTGGGTCCAGGGTTTCCGGCATGATGGTGTTGATGTTGGCCATGACCTGGCCTTTCAAAGCACTTCATGACGTGAGTGCGACAGGGCGGAAATTATTTTGGCAGGTTACCTTCTTGGGCACAGGGACCACGGTGGTCTGTTTGAAACACGTACACTACCGGCCTAAAGTTTTAGAACACCTACTCATTCAAGGGTTTTTCTTTATTTTTACTGTTTCCACATTGAAGATTAATAGTGGAGACATCAAAACTATGAAATAACACATATTGAATCATGTAACCAAAAAACTGTAAAACAAATCAAAATATATTTTATATTTGAGATTCTTCAAACAGCCACCCTTTACATTCTCTCAACCAGCTTCGCCAGGAATTCCAACAGTCTTGAAGGAGTTCCCACATATGCTGAGAACTTGTTGGCTGCTTTTCCTTCACTCTGCAGTCCGACTTTGGTCCAACTCATCCCAAACCATCTCAAGCTGGTTGAGGTGGGGGATTGTGGAGGTCAGCTCATCTGATGCAGCACTCCATCACTCTCCTTCTTAGTAAAAATAACCCTTACACAGCCTGGAGCGGTGTTGGGTCATTGTCCTGTTGAGAAACAAATGATAGTCCTACTAAGCCCAAACCGGATGGCGTTCGCTGGAGAATGCTGTGGTAGCTATGCTGGTTAAGTGTGCCTTGAATTCAAAATAAATGACTGAGTCACAGCAAAGCACCTCCACACCATAACACCTTCTCCTCCATGCTTCACAGTGGGAAATACATTCGGATATCCGTTCACCCACACCGAGTCTCACAAAGATGAAAATCATCAATTTGGACTCCAGACCAAAAGGACAAATTTCCACCGGTCTAATGTCCATCGCTCGCATTTCTTGGTCCAAGCAAGTCTCTTCTTATTGCTGTCCTTTAGTAGTGGTTTCTTTGCAGCAATTCAACCATGAAGGCCTGATTCACGCAGTCTCCTCTGAAACAGTTGATGTCTGTTACCTGAACTCTGTGAAGCACTCATTTGGGTTGCAATTTCTGAAGCTGGTAACTCTATTGAACTTATCCTCTGCAGCAGAGGTAACTATGGGTTTATTCAAATGCGACTGCACTTGAATAAACTTTCAACGATCTTGAAATGTTCTGTATTGACTGACCTTCACGTCTTAAAGTTGTGTTATCTTTATTTAACTAGGCAAGACAGTTAAGAACACATTCTTATTTTCAATGATGGCCTAGGAACAGTGGGTAATATTTACCAAATAGGGCTATCTTCTGTATACTCCCACCCCCCTACCTTGTCACAACTGATTGAGCCAAAGAAACGAGGAAAGAAAATCCACAAATTAACTTTTAAGGCACACCTGTTAATTGAAATGCATACCAGGTGACTACGTCATGAAGCTGGTTGAGAGAATGCCAAGAGTGTGCAAAGATGTCACCAAGGCAAAGGGTGGCTATTTGAAGAATCTCAAATATAATTGTTACTTATTTATGTTACTACATGGTTCCATATGTGTTATTAATAGTTTTGATGTCTTCACTATTATACAATGTTGAAAAGAGTAAGAATAAAGAAAAACACTTGAATGAGGTGTTCTAAAACTTTTGACCGGTAGTGTTGGTATTACAGATTCAGTCAGGGAGAGGTTGAAAAGGTCAGCGCAGACACTTGCCAGTTGGTCCGTGCATGCTTTGAGTACGCATCCTGGTAATCCGTCTGTCCCCGGCGACTTGGGGAATGTTGCCCTGTTTAAAAGGTCTTGCTCACGTAAGGATCACAGTCATCCGGAACAGCTGGTGCTCTCATGTATGCTTCAGTGTCGCTTGCCTCGAAGCGAGCATAAAAAGCATTTAGCTCATCTGGTAGGCTCGCGTTATTGGGCAGCTAGCGGGTTTGTTTCCCTTTGCAGTTGGTAATATTTTTCAAGCCCTGCCACATCTGATGAGCATCAGAGCCGGTGTAGTAGGATTCAGTCTTAGTCCTGTATTGACGCATCACCCGTTTGATGGTTCGTCTGCGGGCATATCGCGATTTCTTACACACGTCCGGATTAGTGTACCGCTCGTTGAAAGCAGCAGCTCTAGCCTTTAGCGCAGTGCGGATGTTACCTGTAATCCATGGCTTCTGGTTGGGAAATGTACGTACGGTCACTGTGGGGACCGGCTTATTGATGAAGCCGGTGACTGAGGTGGTATACTCCTCTCAATGCCATTGGCTGAATCCCGGAACATATTCCAGTCTGTGATAGCAAAACAGTCCTGTAGCGTAGCATCCACGTCATCTAACCACTTCCTGCTTTAGCTTTTGCTTGTAAGCAGGAATCAGGAGGATAGAATTATGGTCATATTTGCCAAACGGAGGGCGAGGGAGAGCTTTGTATGCGTCTCTGTGTGTGGAGTAAAGGTGGTCGAGTTTTTTCCCCCCTCTGGTTGCACATGTGACAAGCTGGCAGAAATGAGGTAAAAGGGATTTAAGTTCCCCTGCAATAAAGTCCCCGGCCACTAGGAGCTCCACTTCTGGATGAGCATTCTCTTGCTTGCTTATGGCCTTATACAGCACGTTGCGTGCAGTCAGTGCCAGCATCGGTTTGTGGTGGTAAATAGATGGTTCCGAATAATATAGATGAAAACTCTCTTGGTAGATAGCGTGGTCTACAACTTATCATGAGGTATTCTACCTAAGGCGAGCAATACCTTCGAGACTTCCATAGATAATCTTTAACAGACATCACGCACCAGCAGTTAGACAAAGACCCCCCGTCCCCCCCCCCGTCTTACCAGACGTAGCTGCTCTGTCCTGCCAATGCACGGAGAAGCTAGCCAGCTTCTGTTCTCTATATTATCTGTGTCGTTCAGCCACGTATCGGTCAGACATATTACAGTTAATGTCCCGTTGCTAAGATAGTCTTAAATCATAGATAGTCCAGTTTGTTTTCCAATGATTGCACGTTGGCCAATAATATGGAGGGTAGTTGTGGTTTACCTACTTGTCGGCGAGTAAAGGCACCCCGCCCTCCACGCCCTTTTCCTCCGTCTTTTCTTCACGCTGATGACGGGGATTTGGCCCTTGTCTTGACCAAGCAGTATATCCTACACGTCGGACTCATTGAAGAAAACTATGTCCAGTTCAAGGTGAGTTCTGATGTCCAGAACTTATTTTTGGTCATAAGAGACGGTAGCAGCAACATTATGTACAAAATAAGTTACAGACCACGTGAATTTTTTTTTTTTTAAATAGCTTAGTTGGTTAGGGGCCCGTAAAACTGCAGCCATCCCATCTGGCGCCATCATTAAATAATCATCCCAGGAGGGTTGCTGAGGAGTGTTTGTCTGTAATAAAGCCCTTTTGTGGGGAAAGACTCATTCTGACTGGCTGGGCCTGGCATCTTATTTCAACTCATGAAACATGGGACCAACACCAACATTTTTGTTCAGTATATACGTCTACACTGTATTTATGACCAATTTGACGTTATTTTAATGGTCAGAAACTGTGCTTTTCTATCAAAAACCTGGACATTTCTAAGTGATCCCAAACTTTTGAAGGGGTGTGTGTGTGTAATATACACACACACATATATAGAAGAAAACTCCCCTCTCGGACAATCACTGGTATGGCTGATTAGCTGTCTTAAGTCAAATATATAGAAAAGGGAATTTAAGTGAGACCATCCTACTACTCTCAACACCAATGGGAACCGTCAACACGGCTGGCTAGCTATCTTCCAAGGAGCATCTTTCAGAGTGAACAACAGTAGAAGACAGGAAAGACCCCTTCAGGACAATCAGAGCCATACAAGCATGCAGCTGAAAGGCCAACAACCTTCCTAAGGGCTGTTTCCGACAGAGATAAACACAGAAAGAAGGCATTCACACGTAACGTTAAATACATTCCTGATTTCTTACTTCAAAGCGGGTGGTGGTTCGTGTGCAAAGTATACGATTACTGTGAGAATAGTTTCTAAAATGTATTAAAGATAAGTCTCCCCCTCTCGTTGTGTAACAGCCCACCATATGTTGTGTCAGTCCGCTAGGGACCTTTTTCTCATGTATTGTGTTATTTTTATTCTGTGTTATTATTTACTTACCTTGTACATAAATAATTAAACCAATGTGTAGAACTGAACCATAAGTTTTTTTTTTTTTGCAAATCCAAGGTTACGACTGTTCAGAATGATGATATGATAAGACGTAATGATTAATACATTGACTGTTTTATAGTTGTGATAGGTAAAGAGCATTAGAGTTTAATTCAGAAGATGGTAAATCTTTAAAACAACCGCTCTCGTGGCGCGCCAAATTCCTAATGAGTTAAATTGTTACATGATTAATAAAAATTAAAAAGAATAAAAATCGGGTAACAATTAAACATAGTTGATTAGATTACTTTCATTAATCTGATGACTGTTAAGTCACAACACCATAGAGGATGGTAAAGTGTCAACATCTTGTTGAGATCACGGAAGCCGCTCTGAATGCATGCAGGTTAGGATATTTGGCAGACTTTGGGAAGATTTTGTATATTCTGCTTTCTTTATTGCAGTTAAGACTCTTCTACATGACTGACAGTTTTGGCAGGCCTAATAGCAACAACAGTGTGGCTCTTTGTTTTACCTCGGCCAGTCTGGATTCCTCTTGGATGGCTTCGAGTTGGCAGAATATGGTTTTTACAGACGCTTCTCGTTGATGTGATGAACCAGAGGTAAATTTCCTGAGATTCCATAGGAAATCTGGTAAGTAGTCAAATATTTGTGGCGCCCATTTCACTTAACTGACCACACAGACAACACTAATATACTGTAACTGTCCACCGATGGCTAAAGTAGAAAGAGATAGTTTTTACCACCATAACTTGGTATTCTTGTACAAATGAATTACTTTTCTAATTAGTTCAATACATTGTTGATTTCCAACTAAGTTGGTTTAATTCTGTTTCATTGTCTGTTTATTCAGAGATTCCGTCCACATTCTCCACAACAGATTTCATAGGGCCCTACACTCCCTGAGGGTTTAAATAGTGTTGTCTGAGCCAGCGGAGGGAGGGAGAGGGATAGGCCTCTTACTGCTGCCAGCCAGCCAGGACTCTTACTGCTGCCAGCCAGCCAGCCAGCCAGGACTCTTACTGCTGCCAGCCAGCCAGGACTCTTACTGCTGCCAGCCAGCCAGCCAGCCAGCCAGGCTTCTTACTGCTACCAGCCCGCCAGCCAGCCAGCCAGCCAGGCCTCTTACTGCTGCCAGCCCGCCAGCCAGCCAGCCAGCCAGCCAGGCCTTTTACTACTGCTGCCAGCCCGCCAGCCAGCCAGCCAGCCAGGCCTTTTACTACTGCTGCCAGCCCGCCAGCCCGCCAGCCAGCCAGCCAGCCAGGCCTTTTACTACTGCTGCCAGCCAGCCCGCCAGCCAGCCAGCCCGCCAGCCAGCCCGCCAGGCCTTTTACTACTGCTGCCAGCCCGCCAGCCAGCCAGCCCGCCAGCCAGCCCGCCAGCCCACCAGCCAGGCCTTTTACTACTGCTGCCAGCCAGCCAGCCAGGCCTCTTGCTGCTGCCTGCCAGCCAGGCCTCTTGCTGCTGCCTGCCAGCCAGGCCTCTTGCTGCTGCCTGCCAGCCAGGCCTCTTGCTGCTGCCTGCCAGCCAGGCCTCTTGCTGCTGCCTGCCAGCCAGGCCTCTTGCTGCTGCCTGCCAGCCAGGCCTCTTGCTGCTGCCTGCCAGCCAGGCCTCTTGCTGCTGCCTGCCAGCCAGGCCTCTTGCTGCTGCCTGCCAGCCAGGCCTCTTGCTGCTGCCTGCCAGCCAGGCCTCTTGCTGCTGCCTGCCAGCCAGGCCTCTTGCTGCTGCCTGCCAGCCAGGCCTCTTGCTGCTGCCTGCCAGCCAGGCAGGCCACTTGCTGCTGCCTGCCAGCCAGGCCTCTTGCTGCTGCCTGCCAGCCAGCCAGCCAGCCAACCAGCCAGCCAACCAGCCAGCCAACCAGCCAGCCAGCCAGCCCCAGCAAGGCCAACACATGGTTTTCCTGAGGCTCATGTCATAAAGGTCTTTATAGATTCCGGTCCTGCATGGTGTTATTTCTCTCTACTCTACAACCCGCTGCTGAAGGATGTCTGAAGCTTGGTCTGAGTGGCTGGCCTGTTTCCATGTGGTTACAGTTGGCAAAATCAGACCTCTCCTGTGATGGAGCAAAAGGGAAACAGAGCGAGGAGAGAGAGTAAGGGAAAGCAGGAGAGAGGGGGAAGGGTGAGTGAGAAAGGGGGGGGGGGGGTCTGGTCTGCCAAGGAAAACATTCTGTGGGCAAGTCATGTGTCCCATAAACAAACACACACACCTTGTAAAAGACAAGCAAACAAACACACAAGTTTAAACAGTCTACTGTACTACAGATGGGCTGCAAGAGGAGACCTCATCCAGTCTACTGTACTACAGATGGGCTATAAGAGGAGAGGAGACCTCATCCATTCTACTGTACTACAGATGGGCTCTAAGAGGAGACCTCATCCAGTCTACTGTACTACAGATGGGCTGCAAGAGGAGACCTCATCCAGTCTACTGTACTACAGATGGGCTGCAAGAGGAGACCTCATCCAGTCTACTGTACTACAGATGGGCTCTAAGAGGAGACCTCATCCAGTCTACTGTACTACAGATGGGCTGCAAGAGGAGACCTCATCCAGTCTACTGTACTACAGATGGGCTGTAAGAAGAGACCTCATCCAGTCTACTGTACTACAGATGGGCTGCAAGAGGAGACCTCATCCAGTCTACTGTACTACAGATGGGCTCTAAGAGGAGACCTCATCCAGTCTACTGTACTACAGATGGGCTGCAAGAGGAGACCTCATCCAGTCTACTGTACTACAGATGGGCTGCAAGAGGAGACCTCATCCAGTCTACTGTACTACAGATGGGCTGCAAGAGGAGACCTCATCCAGTCTACTGTACTACAGATGGGCTGCAAGAGGAGACCTCATCCAGTCTACTGTACTACAGATGGGCTCTAAGAGGAGACCTCATCCAGTCTACTGTACTACAGATGGGCTGCAAGAGGAGACCTCATCCAGTCTACTGTACTACAGATGGGCTGCAAGAGGAGACCTCATCCAGTCTACTGTACTACAGATGGGCTGCAAGAGGAGACCTCATCCAGTCTACTGTACTACAGATGGGCTCTAAGAGGAGTGGAGACCTCATCCAGTCTACTGTACTACAGATGGGCTGCAAGAGGAGACCTCATCCAGTCTACTGTACTACAGATGGGCTCTAAGAGGAGTGGAGACCTCATCCAGTCTACTGTACTACAGATGGGCTGCAAGAGGAGACCTCATCCAGTCTACTGTACTACAGATGGGCTGCAAGAGGAGACCTCATCCAGTCTACTGTACTACAGATGGGCTGCAAGAGGAGACCTCATCCAGTCTACTGTACTACAGATGGGCTCTAAGAGGGGACCTCATCCAGTCTACTGTACTACAGATGGGCTGCAAGAGGAGACCTCATCCAGTCTACTGTACTACAGATGGGCTGCAAGAGGAGACCTCATCCAGTCTACTGTACTACAGATGGGCTATAAGAGGAGACCTCATCCAGTCTACTGTACTACAGATGGGCTCTAAGAGGAGACCTCATCCAGTCTACTGTACTACAGATGGGCTCTAAGAGGAGACCTCATCCTCCAGTCTACTGTACTACAGATGGGCTGCAAGAGGAGACCTCATCCTCCAGTCTACTGTACTACAGATGGGCTGCAAGAGGAGACCTCATCCAGTCTACTGTACTACAGATGGGCTGCAAGAGGAGACCTCATCCAGTCTACTGTACTACAGATGGGCTGCAAGAGGAGACCTCATCCAGTCTACTGTACTACAGATGGGCTCTAAGAGGAGTGGAGACCTCATCCAGTCTACTGTACTACAGATGGGCTGCAAGAGGAGTGGAGACCTCATCCAGTCTACCGTACTACAGATGGGCTCTAAGAGGAGACCTCATCCAGTCTACCGTACTACAGATGGGCTCTAAGAGGAGACCTCATCTAGTCTACTGTACTACAGATGGGCTCTAAGAGGAGACTTCATCCAGTCTACTGTACTACAGATGGGATCTAAGAGGAGACCTCATCCAGTCTACTGTACTACAGATGGGCTGCAAGAGGAGACCTCATCCAGTCTACTGTACTACAGATGGGCTCTAAATGGAGAGGAGACCTCATCCAGTCTACTGTACTACAGATGGGCTCTAAGAGGAGACCTCATCCAGTCTACTGTACTAGATGGGCTCTAAGAGGAGACCTCATCCAGTCTACTGTACTACAGATGGGCTATAAAGAGGAGAGGAGACCTCATCCAGTCTACTGTACTACAGATGGGCTCTAAGAGGAGACCTCATCCAGTCTACTGTACTACAGATGGGCTGCAAGAGGAGACCTCATCCAGTCTACTGTACTACAGATGGGCTGCAAGAGGAGACCTCATCCAGTCTACTGTACTACAGATGGGCTGCAAGAGGAGACCTCATCCAGTCTACTGTACTACAGATGGGCTCTAAGAGGAGTGGAGACCTCATCCAGTCTACTGTACTACAGATGGGCTATAAGAGGAGAGGAGACCTCATCCAGTCTACTGTACTACAGATGGGCTCTAAGAGGAGACCTCATCCAGTCTACTGTACTACAGATGGGCTGCAAGAGGAGACCTCATCCAGTCTACTGTACTACAGATGGGCTGCAAGAGGAGACCTCATCCAGTCTACTGTACTACAGATGGGCTCTAAGAGGAGAGGAGACCTCATCCAGTCTACTGTACTACAGATGGGCTCTAAGAGGAGACCTCATCCAGTCTACTGTACTACAGATGGGCTGCAAGAGGAGACCTCATCCAGTCTACTGTACTACAGATGGGCTGCAAGAGGAGACCTCTCCGAACACATTGACAAGCTGCAGAGTAAAGAAAAGCAGAAGCTTGACGAGCTATAGATGGGCTATAAGTGACCTCATCCAGTCTACTACTACTACTACTAAGAGGAGAGGAGACTTTATCCAGTGTAATTCAAATTGTTGCCAGTAGCACAGTTGCAGTCACCAATCCTCCGGACAATGTAACAGTTAACAAGCCCTGTTTGAGCGAGTAAAATGGTCAGAGTGAGTTGTTGCCTCATTTGTCTGGAAGTAGCTAGCAAACGTTAGCCAGTTAGCTTGGGTGCCGTTAGGTCAGAACGCTCGGATCAACCCTACTCCTCGGCCAGAGCTCAGAGAGCAAAACGCTCAGAGTTTACGAACACCCAGAGTGCACTCTGAGCACACACTGGCACTCCAGAATGAACACACCCGTAGTATAAACCAGCCTTTAGTCTTGAATTCTTTGGTCATTTAGCCTCACATGTGAATCCTTAAAGAGATGGGTGGGGCAAAAGCTTAAGAGGGTGTGAACGATGCTGAATGGGTGTAGACAAAGAAGAGCTCTCCAGTAGGTACCAAAACATTCAACGGCCATTTTCTCAAAAAGTGGGGTTACAAGTTTATCAACTATCAAGGCAGAATTTATTTCCCCATTGTTCGTTAACTGCAGTGTACGATACCATTTTCTAGCTCGGAGTCTCTACTTTTATCCAATGTAAAAAGTACAATTTCAAATTATGCTACATAAATCGAGCCAGTCATCACAATTGTCAGTTATTTTTTTATACATGTAATCCAGCTTGTCATGTTAAATTGGCAGTTTCTTCCCCCATGTAACTCAGTTTGTGTCATGTTAATTTAGATATTTCTCCATGTAACTCAGTTTGTGTCATGTTTAATTTAGATATTCCCCCATGTAACTCAGTTTGTGTCATGTTAATTTAGATGTTTCTCTATGTAACTCAGTTTGTGTCATGTTAATTTAGATGTTTCTCTATGTAATTCAGTTTGTGTCATGTTAATTTAGATGTTTCTCTATGTAATTCAGTTTGTGTCATGTTAATTTAGATGTTTCTCTATGTAATTCAGTTTGTGTCATGTTAATTTAGATGTTTCTCTATGTAACTCAGTTTGTGTCATGTTAATTTAGATGTTTCTCTATGTAATTCAGTTTGTGTCATGTTAATTTAGATGTTTCTCTATGTAATTCAGTTTGTGTCATGTTAATTTAGATATTTCTCCATGTAACTCAGTTTGTGTCATGTTAATTTAGATATTCCCCCATGTAACTCAGTTTGTGTCATATTATTTTAGAAGGTTTCTCCCCATTTAACTCCGCTGGGTAAAAAAAAAATGTAATTAATCTGTTTTGTTCCATGTAATTCGGTTAATTTCATGTTCATTTGACTTTTTGCGAAACAAAGAAAGAACTTAGCAGACAACCACAACATTGGTCTGTCAGAGATGGTGCAAATTATCAAATGTATTAGGTTACGAAATTTGACTTTCTGGATATAAATGTTAAATTACATGTTACAGAAAGACCCCACTGAACTATTCAGTACATGGAGAATCATATTTGACGGTGTAAAATGTATTTTACATCTGGGCAAAATGAGCAGACACCGGGCATTATACAGTCTGTTTTCCTCACTAGTATTCCCAACGTAACTAAGTACTTACTCTGATCGTCGTCGAGCCTCCATGCCGTCCGGGAGAAACAGCTTGATTGTAGACACTATGCAGCCATGGGTGACTGCAACACACCCACAGAAGACACGTTATTAATCACCCTCATGCCGCGACCCATTCCTACACCCTCATGTCGCGACCCCTTCCTACACCCTCATGTCGCAACCCCTTCCTACACCCTCAGGTCGCGACCCCTTCCTACACCCTCAGGTCGCGACCCCTTCCTACACCCTCATGTCGCGACCCCTTCCTACACCCTCAGGTCGCGACCCCTTCCTACACCCTCAGGTCGCGACCCCTTCCTACACCCTCATGTCGCGACCCCTTCCTACACCCTCAGGTCGCGACCCCTTCCTACACCCTCAGGTCGCGACCCCTTCCTACACCCTCAGGTCGCGACCCCTTCCTACACCCTCAGGTCGCGACCCCTTCCTACACCCTCATGTCGCGACCCCTTCCTACACCCTCAGGTCGCGACCCATTCCTACACCCTCATGTCGCGACCCCTTCCTACACCCTCAGGTCGCGACCCATTCCTACACCCTCATGTCGCGACCCATTCCTACACCCTCATGTCGCGACCCCTTCCTACACCCTCATGTCGCGACCCATTCCTACACCCTCATGTCGCGACCCATTCCTACACCCTCATGTCGCGACCCATTCCTACACCCTCATGTCACGACCCATTCCTACACCCTCATGTCATGACCCATTCCTACACCCTCATGTCACGACCCATTCCTACACCCTCATGTCACGACCCATTCCTACATTCAGAAAGTATTCAGACCCCTTGACTTGGTCCACATTTTGTTGCGTTACAGCCTTATTCTAAAAATGATTATATTGTTATTTTCTCATCAATCTATACAATACTCCATAATGACAAAGTAAAAACAGGTAATTAGAAATGTTTGCAGATATACATAAAAAATAATAATAATATGTAAGTGTAAACAAAATTAAAAAACAGAGCAAAACAAGCTCACATTAGTCTCTGACAAGGCAAGATGAACAAGGCATCCACAAGTCACATTCAATAAGAATCAATTGGCACATCATTAACCTTGATGTCCAAGAAAATTGTAGACCACAAATCTGGTTCATCCTTGGGAGCAATTTCCAAATGCCTGAAGGTACCACGTTCATCTGTACAAACAATAGTACGCAAATATAAACACCATGGGACCAGGCAGCCGTTATACCGCTCAGGAAGGAGACGCGTTCTGTCCACTAGAGATGAACGTACTTTGGTGGAAAAGTGAAAATCAATCCCAGCACAACAGCAAAGGACCTTGTGAAGATGCTGGAGGAAACAGGTACAAAAGTATCAATATCCACAGTAAAACAAGTCCTATATCGACAACCTGAAAGGCCGCTCAGCAAGAAAGAAGCCACTGCTCCAAAACCGCCATAAAAAAATGCGACTACAGTTTGCAACTGCACATGGGGACAAAGATCGTACTTTTAGGAGAAATGTCCTCTGGTCTGATGAAACAAAAATAGAACTGTTTGGCCATAATGACCATCGTTATGTTTGGAGGAAAAATGGAGGAGGCTTGCAAGCTGAAGAACACCATCCTAACCGTGAAGCACGGGGGTGGCAGCATCATGTTGTGGGGGTGCTTTGCTGCAGGAGGGGCTGGTGCACTTCACAAAATAGATGGCATCATGAGGCAGGAAAATTATATGGATATATTGAAGCAACATCTCAAGACATCAGTCAGGAAGTTAAAGCTTGGTCACAAATGGGTCTTCCAAATGGACAATGACCCAAAGCATACTTCCAAAGTTGTGGCAAAATGGCTTAATAAGGACAACAAAGTCAAGGTATTGGAGTAGCCATCACAAAGCCCTGACCTCAATCCTATAGAGAATTTGTGGGCAGAACTGAAAAAACGTGTGCGAGCAAGGAGGCCTACAAACCTGACTCAGTTACAACAGCTCTGTCAAGAGGAATGGGACAGAATTCACCCAACTTATTGTGGGAAGGTTGTGGAAGGCTACCCGACGCGTTTGACCCAAGGTAAACAATTTAAAGGCAATGCTACCAAATATGACTTGTGTATGTCGACTTCTGACACACTGGCAATGTGATGAAAGAAATAAAAGGTGAATTAAATCATTCTCTCTAATATTATTCTGCCATTTCACATTCTTAAAATAAAGTGGTGATCCTAACTGACCTAAGACAGGGAATATTTACTCGGATTAAATGTCAGCAATTGTCAAAAACTGAGTTTAAATGTATTTAGCTAAGGTGTATGTAAACTTCCGACTTCAACTGTATACATGTTGGGTTTTGCTAATTTATTCATAGTGGAGAAACAACCACACTGATGCAGACTTCACTCGTCAGTTACCAAGAAGCTGTGACGAAATAGTGTAGGCTTGGGCAATATACTGTTTAAACCATACACCGGGGTATTTCAAAATTGACAATACCGTTTAAAAAAATAATAATACATTTGAGGCAGTGTGCATGCTACAGAACTGCTTATAACTATGAAGTGTAACAATAAGAAATCTAAGAAGTGTCAAATTATATCCAGCTAAGGGCTCCTGCTATGCATGTGGTTTGCTAACTTGCTAGCCAAATGGCTAGATATTAATGTCAAGCTTCTTGGTCACAGCAGAGACATTCAACCCCCTCCTGGATCAAGATCCCCGTTGCCAAAATAGCATCCCGTGTGTGCACATTCGGTAATATCGTATACCCCGGAATGGTCCAGAAACAGTATGGAAATCTGGATAGCACCAAAAACATAATATAGTGTAGTTGAGTTGCTAAGAAGCTATTGTTGCATCATGAAGAAGCCATTTCATAAGTTCTCGTTTCAACACGGCTGCAATCAGACACTACTGCAGTCTGTCAACTCTCCAAAACACTCCTTACATTTACATTTAAGTCATTTAGCAGACGCTCTTATCCAGAGCGACTTACAAATTGGTGCATTCACCTTATGACATCCAGAGAGCCTCCTCAGAGACTCCTCAGAGAGCACGCGTGTACACACACCCTGGACTCCCTGCCAAGATGCTTACATCATGGCCTAACCGTGCATTTTAAAATGGCCAGCAGCATAACACACACCAAAAAAAAGTGTTAAATCAAAATGTATTTTATATTTGAGATTCTTCAAAGTAGCCATCCTTTGCATTTGACAGCTTTGCACACACTTGGCATTCTCTCAACCAGATTCACCTGGAATGCTTTTCCAATAGTCTTGAAGGAGTTCTCACATATGCTGAGAACTTGTTGGCTGCTTTTCCTTCACTCTGCAGTCCAACTCATCCCAAACCATCTCAATTAAGTTGAGGTCAGGGGATTGTGGAGGCTGGTAACTAATGAACTTATCCTCTGCAGAGGTAACTCTGGGTCTTCCTTTCCTGTAGCTGTCCTCATGAGAGCCAGTTTCATCATAGCGCTTGATGGTTTTTGTGACTGCACTTGAAGAAATGTTCATTATGATCATTACTTTAAAGACATGAAGGTCAGTCAATCCAAAAAAGTTCAAGAACTGAACGTTTCTTTAAGTGCAGTCACAAAAACCAAGCACTATGATGAAACTGGCTCTCATTTCTCTTCACTTATTTGAGCTGTTCTTGCCATAATATGAACACCAGCCAAGACTTACTGGGGCTGAAAGACTGACCTGAATGTGTGTGTGGGGGGGGGGGGGGGGGGGGGGGCTCCCGTCCAGACACCTAAACATTCTAGTGGGCTCCCGTCCAGACACCTAAATATTCTAGTGGGCTCCCGTCCAGACATCTAAATATTCTAGTGGGCTCCCGTCCACACACCTAAACATTCTAGTGGGCTCCCGTCCACACACCTAAACATTCTAGGGGGCTCCCGTCCAGACACCTAAACATTCTAGTGGGCTCCCGTCCAGACACCTAAACATTCTAGTGGGCTCCCGTCCAGACACCTAAACATTCTAGTGGGCTCCCGTCCAGACACCTAAACATTCTAGGGGGCTCCCGTCCAGACACCTAAACATTCTAGTGGGCTCCCGTCCAGACCCCTAAACATTCTAGTGGGCTCCCGTCCAGACACCTAAACATTCTAGTGGGCTCCCGTCCAGACCCCTAAACATTCTAGGGGGCTCCCGTCCAGACACCTAAACATTCTAGTGGGCTCCCGTCCAGACACCTAAACATTCTAGTGGGCTCCCGTCCAGACACCTAAACATTCTAGTGGGCTCCCGTCCAGACACCTAAACATTCTAGTGGGCTCCCGTCCAGACACCTAAACATTCTAGTGGGCTCCCGTCCAGACACCTAAACATTCTAGTGGGCTCTCGTCCAGACATTTTAGTTTATTGTGCAGAGCCTGGAAGCTTCACGTTCCCCAGAGTCAGATGAACAGTTGATACCATTTGTACGTCTCTGTGTCCAGTGTGAAGGAAGTTAGAGGTAGTTTCAAGAGCCAATGCTAACTAGCGTCAGCGCATTGACTGGAAGTCTATGGTTATCTGCTAGCATGCTAACCCTGAAGTATCCCTTTAAACAGTAAAAACACCTCATAGCTCAATCGGAAATTACCTTTAAAAACAACCCAAAGCCGACAAAGAGTGATCGGATTGAATCCTGCGTGGGACAAAAAAGCCGATGGCAAGTTCTATCACATCTCTACTGGCATCATTCCACAGTGCAAACTAACCTCAAAACCCACCCAATAATGGCTCCTTTCTCCTGAATTGTACACTCCAGTCACTCACTACTTCCCACAAATCTAAAATGATTGGATTGGTGGAGGAATAGAAAGGGGAGTTGTCACCTTTTCTTATACCAGTCATATGGAATCAGTGAATGGAAGTGAACGAGTGCACACTTTGGGAGGAAGAACAGATAATTGGGATGCAACCCTTGTTGTGTACCATTGAGATGGGCGTACTTCAAATCAAATCAAATGTATTTATATAGCCCTTCGTACATCAGCTGATATCTCAAAGTGCTGTACAGAAACCCAGCCTAAAACCCCCAAACAGCAAGCAATGCAGTTGTAGTGGCACGTACTTGCACTATTGAAAGGCTTTTAGACTATATACACAAACTCCAGCACAGTAGGGGGCAGTATGCACCTTTTCAGTTTGTTTACAAAAAAGGCCCTGCCCATACTGTCACAGGAGAAGCCATAATTAGGGTGCTCTTTCCAACTCTGATGTGTACTCATATACTACACAACACACATACAAGTCAGAAGCTTACATACACCTTAGCCAAATAAATTTTAAAAACTCAGTTTTTCACAATTCCTGACATTTAATCCTAGTAAATATTCCCTGTCTTAGGTCAGTTAGGATCACCACTTTATTTTAAGTACGTAAAATGACAGAATAATAGTAGAGAGAATCATTTATTTCAGCTTTTATTTCTCATCACATTCCCAGTGGGTCAGAAGTTTACATACACGCAATTCGTATTTGGTAACATTGCCTTCAAATTGTTTAAGTTGGGTCAAACATTTCGGGTAGCCTTCCACAAGCTTCCCACAATAAGTTGGGTGAATTTTGGCCCATTCCTCCTGACAGAGCTGGTGTAACTGAGTCAGGTTTGAAGGCCTTACTCACACACGCTTTTTTCATTTTGCCACAACTTTGGAAGTATGCCTGGGGTCATTGTCCAAATTGGAAGACCCAATTGCGTCCAAGCTTTAACTTCCTGACTGATATCTTGAGATGTTGCTTCAATATATTCACATCATTTTCCGTCCTCATGATGACATCTATTTTGTGAAGTGCACCAGTCCCTCCTGCAGCAAAGCACCCCCACAACATGATGCTGCCACCCGCGTGCTTCACAGTTGGGATTGTGTTCTTCAGCTTGCAAGCATCCTCCTTTTTCCTCCGAACATAACAATGGTCATTATGGCCAAACAGTTCCATTTTTGTTTCATCAGACCAGAGGTAATTTCTCCAAAAAGTACAATCTTTGTCCCCATGTACAGTTGCAAACTGTAGTCTGGCTTTTTTATGGTGGTTTTGGAGCAGTGGCTTATTCCATGCTGAGCGGCCTTTCAGGTTATGTTGATATAGGACTTGTTTTACTGTGGATGTAGATACTTTTGTACCTGTTTCCTCCAGCATCTTCACAAGGTCCTTTGCTGTTGTTCTGGGATTGATTTGCGCTTTTCGCACCAAAGTACGTTCATCTCTAGGAGACAGAACGCGTCTCCTTCCTGAGCGGTATGACGGCTGCGTAGTCCCATGGTGTTTATACTTGTGTACTATTGTTTGTACAGATGAACGTGGTACCTTCAGGCATTTGAAAATTGCTCCCAAGGATGAACCAGACTTTCTTTTGATTTTCTCATGATGTCAAGCAAAGTGGCACTGAGTTTGAAGGTAGGCCTTGAAATACATCCAAAGGCGCACCTCTAATTGACTCAAATGATGTCAATTAGCTTTAGAAGCTTCTGATAGGCTATGACATTTTCCAAGCTGTTTAAAGGCACAGTCAACTTAGTGTATGTAAACTTGTGAACCACTGGAATTATGATACAGTGAATTATAAGTGAAATAATCTGTCTGTAAACAATTGTTGGAAAAACGACTTGTGTCATTCACAAAGCAGATGTCCTAACCGACTTGCAAAAACTATAGTTTGTTAACAAGAAGCAGGAAGCAGTGGTTGAAAAACTAGTTTTAATGACTCCAACCTAAGGGTATGTAAAGTTTCGACTTCAACTGTATAGTGGACATCATCGTTGTGTGTGTGTGTGTACCTTTACGGGTGTTCTCTGTGACGTCCACACCAAACTGGATGAAGTCACCAGAGAGGACCTCACAGGGAGGACTCTCCTCGGACCCCCGGCTCAGACGCTGGCTGTTGATGAACGTCCCGTTACTGCTCTTAGTGTCCTGCAGGTAGAACTGAAACAATGAGAGGAATACAGAGTTACAATACAATAGAACAAGTTACAATACTGTATTGTAACTGCCAGGGACCTTGTAACTGCCAGGGAATTGCCAGGGACCTTATGATACGATATTATCACGATACTTTGGTGCCGATACAATACGCATTGCGATTTTCACAATTCTATGTGCATTGCGATGTTCCAAACACATTGCTTACCATAGGTCTGCTGCTGAGGGACAAGAGAGCCATGAGAACACATATTTGGAAATATACTGAACAAAAATATAAATGCAAAATACAAAAACAAAAGAATTTACTGAGTTACAGTTCATATAAAGAAATCCGTCAACTGAAATAAATTCATTAGGCCTTAATCTATAGATTTCACATGTCGAGGCAGGGGCACAGCCATGGGTGGGCATATTCCCACCCACTGGGGAGCCAGGACCAGCCAATCAGAATGAGTTTTTCCCAACGAAAGGGCTTTATTACAGACAGAAATACTCATCAGCACCCAGCCCCCTCAGACTTTAATTTTTATTTCACCTTTATTTAACCAGATAAGCTAGTTGAGAACAAGTTCTCATGTACAATGTACAACAAAGATGGGGCGTTACGGCTGATGTTCAGTGGTCAGGGAAGATGGGGCGTTACGGCTGATGTTCAGCGGTCAGGGAAGACAAGCCGTGACGGCCCATGTTCGGCGGTCAGAGAAGATGGGGCGTTACGGCTGATGTTCGGCGGTCAGAGAAGATGGGGCGTTACGGCCGATGTTCGGCGGTCAGGGAAGACGGGGCGTTACGGCCGATGTTCGGCGGTCAGGGAAGACGGGGCGTTACGGCTGATGTTCAGCGGTCAGGGAAGACGGGGTGTTACGGCTGATGTTCAGCGGTCAGGGGAAGATGGAGCGTTACGGCTGATGTTCAGGTCAGGGAAGACGGGGCGTTACGGCTGATGTTCAGCGGTCAGGGGAGACGGGGCGTTACGGCTGATGTTCAGCGGTCAGGGAAGATGGAGCGTTACGGCTGATGTTCAGGTCAGGGAAGATGGGGCGTTACGGCTGATGTTCAGTGGTAAGGGGAAGATGGGGCGTTACGGCTGATGTTCAGTGGTAAGGGGAAGATGGGGCGTTACGGCTGATGTTCAGTGGAAAGGGGAAGATGGGGCGTTACGGCTGATGTTCAGTGGTCAGGGGAAGATGGGGCGTTACGGCTGATGTTCAGCGGTCAGGGGAAGATGGGGCGTTACGGCTGATGGGTCAGGGAAGATGGGGCGTTACGGCTGATGTTCAGCGGTCAGGGGAAGATGGGGCGTTACGGCTGATGTTCAGCGGTCAGGGAAGATGGGGCGTTACGGCTGATGTTCAGCGGTCAGGGGAAGATGGGGCGTTACGGCCGATGTTCAGCGGTCAGGGAAGACGGGGCGTTACGGCTGATGTTCAGCGGTCAGGGAAGACGGGGCGTTACGGCTGATGGGTCAGGGAAGATGGGGCGTTACGGCTGATGTTCAGTGGTCAGGGGAGACGGGGCGTTACGGCTGATGGGTCAGGGAAGATGGAGCGTTACGGCTGATGTTCAACAGTCAGGGGAGACGGGGCGTTACGGCTGATGGGTCAGAGAAGATGGGGCGTTACGGCTGATGTTCAGCGGTCAGGGAAGATAGGGCGTTACGGCTGATGTTCAGTGGTCAGGGAAGATGGAGCGTTACGGCTGATGTTCAGCGGTCAGGGAAGACGGGGCGTTACGACTGATGTTCAGCGGTCAGGGAAGATAGGACGTTACGGCTGATGTTCAGCGGTCAGGGGAAGACGGGGCGTTACGGCTGATGTTCAGCGGTCAGGGAAGACGGGGCGTTACGGCTGATGTTCAGCGGTCAGGGAAGACGGGGCGTTACGGCTGATGTTCAGCGCTCAGGGAAGACGGGGCGTTACGGCTGATGTTCAGCGCTCAGGGAAGACGGGGCGTTACGGCTGATGTTCAGCGCTCAGGGGAAGATGGGGCGTTACGGCCGATGTTCGGCGGTCAGGGAAGACGGGGCGTTACGGCCGATGTTCAGCGGTCAGGGAAGATGGGGCGTTACGGCTGATGTTCAGCGGTCAGGGGAAGATGGGGCGTTACGGCTGATGTTCAGCGGTCAGGGAAGATGGGGCGTTACGGCTGATGTTCAGCGCTCAGGGGAAGATGGGGCGTTACGGCTGATGTTCGGCGCTCAGGGGAAGATGGGGCGTTACGGCCGATGTTCGGCGGTCAGGGAAGACGGGGCGTTACGGCCGATGTTCAGCGGTCAGGGAAGACGGGGCGTTACGGCTGATGTTCAGCGGTCAGGGGAAGATGGGGCGTTACGGCTGATGTTCAGCGGTCAGGGGAAGACGGGGCGTTACGGCTGATGGGTCAGGGAAGATGGGGCGTTACGGCTGATGTTCAGCGGTCAGGGAAGATGGGGGCGTTACGGCTGATGTTCAACGGTCAGGGGAAGATGGGGCGTTACGGCTGATGTTCGGCGGTCAGGGAAGATGGGGCGTTACGGCTGATGTTCAGTGGTCAGGGGAAGACGGGGCGTTACGGCTGATGTTCAGGTCAGGGAAGACGGGGCGTTACGGCTGATGTTCAGCGGTCAGGGGAGACGGGGCGTTACGGCTGATGTTCAGCGGTCAGGGAAGATGGAGCGTTACGGCTGATGTTCAGGTCAGGGAAGATGGGGCGTTACGGCTGATGTTCAGTGGTAAGGGGAAGATGGGGCGTTACGGCTGATGTTCAGTGGTAAGGGGAAGATGGGGCGTTACGGCTGATGTTCAGTGGTCAGGGGAAGATGGGGCGTTACGGCTGATGTTCAGCGGTCAGGGGAAGATGGGGCGTTACGGCTGATGGGTCAGGGAAGATGGGGCGTTACGGCTGATGTTCAGCGGTCAGGGGAAGATGGGGCGTTACGGCTGATGTTCAGCGGTCAGGGAAGATGGGGCGTTACGGCTGATGTTCAGCGCTCAGGGGAAGATGGGGCGTTACGGCCGATGTTCAGCGGTCAGGGAAGACGGGGCGTTACGGCTGATGTTCAGCGGTCAGGGAAGACGGGGCGTTACGGCTGATGGGTCAGGGAAGATGGGGCGTTACGGCTGATGTTCAGTGGTCAGGGGAGACGGGGCGTTACGGCTGATGGGTCAGGGAAGATGGAGCGTTACGGCTGATGTTCAACAGTCAGGGGAGACGGGGCGTTACGGCTGATGGGTCAGAGAAGATGGGGCGTTACGGCTGATGTTCAGCGGTCAGGGAAGATAGGGCGTTACGGCTGATGTTCAGTGGTCAGGGAAGATGGAGCGTTACGGCTGATGTTCAGCGGTCAGGGAAGACGGGGCGTTACGACTGATGTTCAGCGGTCAGGGAAGATAGGACGTTACGGCTGATGTTCAGCGCTCAGGGAAGACGGGGCGTTACGGCTGATGTTCAGCGCTCAGGGAAGACGGGGCGTTACGGCTGATGTTCAGCGCTCAGGGAAGACGGGGCGTTACGGCTGATGTTCAGCGCTCAGGGAAGACGGGGCGTTACGGCTGATGTTCAGCGCTCAGGGGAAGATGGGGCGTTACGGCCGATGTTCGGCGGTCAGGGAAGACGGGGCGTTACGGCCGATGTTCAGCGGTCAGGGAAGACGGGGCGTTACGGCTGATGTTCAGCGGTCAGGGGAAGATGGGGCGTTACGGCTGATGTTCAGCGGTCAGGGAAGATGGGGCGTTACGGCTGATATTCAGCGCTCAGGGGAAGATGGGGCGTTACGGCCGATGTTCGGCGGTCAGGGAAGACGGGGCGTTACGGCCGATGTTCAGCGGTCAGGGAAGACGGGGCGTTACGGCTGATGTTCAGCGGTCAGGGGAAGATGGGGCGTTACGGCTGATGTTCAGCGGTCAGGGAAGATGGGGCGTTACGGCTGATGTTCAGCGGTCAGGGAAGACGGGGTGTTACGGCTGATGTTCAGCGGTCAGGGAAGACGGGGCGTTACGGCTGATGTTCAGCGGTCAGGGAAGACGGGGCGTTACGGCTGATGTTCAGCGGTCAGGGAAGACGGGGCGTTACGGCTGATGTTCGGCGGTCAGGGAAGACGGGGCGTTACGGCTGATGTTCAGCGGTCAGGGGAAGATGGGGCGTTACGGCTGATGTTCAGTGGTCATGGAAGATGGGGCGTTACGGCTGATGTTCAGTGGTCAGGGAAGATGGGGCGTTACGGCTGATGTTCAGCGGTCAGGGTAAGACGGGGCGTTACGGCTGATGTTCAGCGGTCAGGGTAAGACGGGGCGTTACGGCTGATGTTCAGCGGTCAGGGTAAGACGGGGCGTTACGGCTGATGTTCAGCGGTCAGGGAAGACGGGGCGTTACGGCTGATGTTCAGCGGTCAGGGGAAGATGGGGCGTTACGGCTGATGTTCAGCGGTCAGGGAAGATGGGGCGTTACGGCTGATGTTCAGCGCTCAGGGGAAGATGGGGCGTTACGGCCGATGTTCGGCGGTCAGGGAAGACGGGGCGTTACGGCCGATGTTCAGCGGTCAGGGAAGACGGGGCGTTACGGCTGATGTTCAGCGGTCAGGGGAAGATGGGGCGTTACGGCTGATGTTCAGCGGTCAGGGAAGATGGGGCGTTACGGCTGATGTTCAGCGGTCAGGGAAGATGGGGTGTTACGGCTGATGTTCAGTGGTCAGGGAAGACGGGGCGTTACGGCTGATGTTCAGCGGTCAGGGAAGACGGGGCGTTACGGCTGATGTTCAGCGGTCAGGGAAGACGGGGCGTTACGGCTGATGTTCAGCGGTCAGGGAAGACGGGGCGTTACGGCTGATGTTCAGCGGTCAGGGAAGACGGGGCGTTACGGCTGATGTTCAGCGCTCAGGGAAGACGGGGCGTTACGGCTGATGTTCGGCGCTCAGGGGAAGATGGGCCGTCACGGCTGATGTTCGGCGGTCAGAGAAGATGGGGCGTTACGGCCGATGTTCGGCGGTCAGAGAAGATGGGGCGTTACGGCCGATGTTCGGCGGTCAGGGAAGACGGGGCGTTACGGCCGATGTTCAGCGGTCAGGGAAGACGGGGCGTTACGGCCGATGTTCAGCGGTCAGGGAAGACGGGGCGTTACGGCCGATGTTCAGCGGTCAGGGAAGACGGGGCGTTACGGCTGATGTTCAGCGGTCAGGGGAAGATGGGGCGTTACGGCTGATGTTCAGCGGTCAGGGGAAGATGGGGCGTTACGGCTGATGTTCAGCGGTCATGGAAGATGGGGCGTTACGGCTGATGTTCAGCGGTCATGGAAGATGGGGCGTTACGGCTGATGTTCAGCGGTCAGGGAAGATGGGGCGTTACGGCTGATGTTCAGCGGTCAGGGTAAGACGGGGCGTTACGGCTGATGTTCAGCGGTCAGGGTAAGACGGGGCGTTACGGCTGATGTTCAGCGGTCAGGGAAGATGGGGCGTTACGGCTGATGTTCAGCGGTCAGGGTAAGACGGGGCGTTACGGCTGATGTTCAGCGGTCAGGGGAAGATGGGGCGTTACGGCTGATGTTCAGCGGTCAGGGAAGATGGGGCGTTACGGCTGATGTTCAGCGGTCAGGGTAAGACGGGGCGTTACGGCTGATGTTCAGCGGTCAGGGAAGACGGGGCGTTACGGCTGATGTTCAGCGGTCATGGAAGATGGGGCGTTACGGCTGATGTTCAGCGGTCAGGGAAGATGGGGCGTTACGGCTGATGTTCAGCGGTCAGGGTAAGACGGGGCGTTACGGCTGATGTTCAGCGGTCAGGGTAAGACGGGGCGTTACGGCTGATGTTCAGCGGTCAGGGAAGATGGGGCGTTACGGCTGATGTTCAGCGGTCAGGGTAAGACGGGGCGTTACGGCTGATGTTCAGCGGTCAGGGGAAGATGGGGCGTTACGGCTGATGTTCAGCGGTCAGGGAAGATGGGGCGTTACGGCTGATGTTCAGCGGTCAGGGAAGACGGGGCGTTACGGCTGATGTTCAGCGGTCAGGGAAGACGGGGCGTTACGGCTGATGTTCAGCGGTCAGGGAAGATGGGACGTTACGGCTGATGTTCAGCGGTCAGGGAAGACGGGGCGTTACGGCTGATGTTCAGCGGTCAGGGAAGACGGGGCGTTACGGCTGATGTTCAGCGGTCAGGGTAAGACGGGGCGTTACGGCTGATGTTCAGCGGTCAGGGAAGATGGGGCGTTACGGCTGATGTTCAGCGGTCAGGGGAAGACGGGGCGTTACGGCTGATGTTCAGCGGTCAGGGGAAGACGGGGCGTTACGGCTGATGTTCAGCGGTCAGGGTAAGACGGGGCGTTACGGCTGATGTTCAGCGGTCAGGGAAGACGGGGCGTTACGGCTGATGTTCAGCGGTCAGGGAAGATGGAGCGTTACGGCTGATGTTCAGTGGTCAGGGGAAGATGGAGCGTTACGGCTGATGTTCAGCGGTCAGGGAAGATGGGGCGTTACGGCTGATGTTCAGCGGTCAGGGAAGATGGGGCGTTACGGCTGATGTTCAGCGGTCAGGGAAGATGGGGCGTTACGACTGATATTCAGCGGTCAGGGGAAGACGGGGCGTTACGGCTGATGTTCAGCGGTCAGGGGAAGACGGGGCGTTACGGCTGATGTTCAGCGGTCAGGGGAAGACGGGGCGTTACGGCTGATGTTCAGCGGTCAGGGAAGATGGGACGAACACCTGCTGCTTTATCAGCACGATCTGGTTTGTCCTTCAAGCAGCGAGAGGGGGGGGGGGGGGGTGTAGTGTATTAGCACCAGCAGGAAGAACCGGACTGCATTTCAAGTAAGGGGTGTGTCTGTCTATATTCAACTCCAGACGCTGCCTGCTGCACCTATAACGCTGGTCTAACTAAGACGTTCAGAGAGGCCTGGTTATTAGCAACAGGAAGCACAACATGACACATAGACACCTAGCTTATAAAACAGACATTTAATTCTCCAGGGATTTGAGGGAGAGGACTGGTTACAGCACCTCCGAAATCAGTTTAGCAAACTTACTAGTTCATGATCTACTGTAGGCCTACTGATATGGAGTGGGTGGAGGACAGTAACTGGTTTGGTAAACATCCAGAGAAAACCCCACATTATCTGGCTGTCAAAATTTTAGTCACATTGAACCCCTGACACATGACCTAGTGCAACTGAAGTCTCAGGTACAGGTAGGCTGGTGTGTGCCAACTGTGCTAAACTGTACCCAGTCCAGGACTCACTGATCTGATGGGTTTCCTCAGTTGAAAAGGAAGTCCAGTGAGATGAACCAATTCCAGCCCTCTAACTTTCCAATCACAACACTGCCCTGTGAAAGCAACCTAATAACATTAGTGCCTGACAACCCTTGATCACGTGCTGATTCTACTACAGAACTGGATTGATGTGGGTACATGAGAAAGGCCTTGGGGGAGGTATGTAACGCATGTAGGGTGGGGTGTCGTCTTGAGTTGTCAATCTAGCAGGCATTTGTTTTGTGTGTGGGTCTTGCATTAACAGGTCTTTATCCAGGCTCACTAGCTTCATGAGATGTCCATGTATCATTTGATTGACACAACATGCCTACCATTTTGAAGATGCAAAATATTTTTGTGAAACAAACACAAAAAAATGAAAACTTGAGTGTGCTTAACAATTCAGCCCCCAAAAGTCAATACTTTGTCGAGCCACCTTTTGCAGCAATTACAGCTGCAAGTCTCTTGGGGTATGTCTCTATAAGCTTGGCACATCTAGCCACTGGGATTTGTATGCGTTTCTGTGTGTGGAGTGGAGGTGATTCAGAGTTGTGACCTGTGCAACATGCTGGTAGAAATTAGGTAAAATAGATTTCAGTTTCCGTACATGAAAGTCCCCGGCCACTAGGAGAACCACCTCTGGGTGAGCATTGTCTTGCTTGCTTATGGTCCTCTACAGCTCGTTGAGTGTGGTCTTAGTACCAGCATCGGTTTGTGGTGGTAAATAGACTGCTACGAAAAATATAGATAAACTCATGGTAAATATATTGAACAAACACATAAAATCGTAACATGCAAAAATGTCAAAGTCAAGGTATTGGAGTGGCTATGACAAAGCCCTGACCTCAATCCTATAGAAAATTTGTGGGCAGAACTGAAAAAGCGTGTGCGAGCAAGGAGGCCTACAAACCTGACTCAGTTACACCAGCTCCGTCAGGAGGAATCCTACCAAATACTAACTGAGTGTATGTAAACTTCTGACCCACTGGGAATGTGATGAAAATAAAAGCTGAAATAAATAATTCTCTCTACTATTACTCTGACATTTCACATTCTGAAAATAAAGTGGTGATCCTAACTGACCTAAGACAGGGAATGTTCACTAGGATTAAATGTCAGGAATTGTGAAAAACCGAGTTCAAATGTATTTGGCTAAGGTGTATGTAAACTTCCGACTTCAACTGTACATACAGCATCTACCTCAATTACCACATACCCCTACACACACACTCAGTACTGTTACCCCGTGTATATAGCCAAGTTATTACCTCATACCCCTACACACACACACTCAGTACTGTTACCCCGTGTATATAGCCAAGTTATTAACTCATACCCCTACACACACACACTCAGTACTGTTACCCCGTGTATATAGCCAAGTTATTACCTCATACCACTACACACACACTCAGTACTGTTACCCCATGTATATAGCCAAGTTATTACCTCATACCCCTGCACATCCACTCAGTACTGGTACCCCGTGTACATAGCCACGTTATTACCTCGTACCCCTGCACATTGACTCAGTACTGGTACCCTGTATATAGCCATGTTACTACCTCGTACCCCTGCACATTGACTCAGTACTGGTACCCTGTATATAGCCATGTTACTACCTCGTACCCCTGCACATTGACTCAGTACTGGTACCCTGTGTATATAACCATGTTATTATTGACTCAGTACTGGTACCCTGTGTATATAACCATGTTATTATTGACTCAGTACTGGTACCCTGTGTATATAACCATGTTATTATTGACTCAATATGGGTACCCTGTGTATATAACCATGTTATTATTGACTCAATATGGGTACCCTGTGTATATAACCATGTTATTATTGACTCAATATGGGTACCCTGTGTATATAACCATGTTATTATTGACTCAATATGGGTACCCTGTGTATATAACCATGTTATTATTGACTCAATATGGGTACCCTGTGTATATAACCATGTTACTACCTCGTACCCCTGCACATTGACTCAGTACTGGTACCCTGTGTATATAACCATGTTATTGACTCAGTACTGGTACCCTGTGTATATAGCCATGTTACTACCTCGTACCCCTGCACATTGACTCAGTACTGGTACCCTGTATATAGCCATGTTATTACCTCGTACCCCTGCACATTGACTCAGTACTGGTACCCTGTGTATATAACCATGTTATTATTGACTCAGTACTGGTACCCTGTGTATATAACCATGTTATTATTGACTCAGTACTGGTACCCTGTGTATATAACCATGTTACTACCTCGTACCCCTGCACATTGACTCAGTACTGGTACCCTGTGTATATAACCATGTTATTGACTCAGTACTGGTACCCTGTATATATAACCATGTTATTGACTCAGTACTGGTACCCTGTGTATATAGCCATGTTATTATTGACTCAGTACTAGTACCCTGTGTATATAACCATGTTATTATTGACTCAGTACTGGTACCCTGTGTATATAACCATGTTATTATTGACTCAGTACTGGTACCCTGTGTATATAACCATGTTATTATTGACTCAGTACTGGTACCCTGTGTATATAACCATGTTATTATTGACTCAGTACTGGTACCCTGTGTATAACCATGTTATTATTGACTCAGTACTGGTACCCTGTATATAGCCATGTTATTATTGACTCAGTACTGGTACCCTGTGTATATAGCCATGTTATTATTGACTCAGTACTGGTACCCTGTGTATATAGCCATGTTATTACTGACTCAGTACTGGTACCCTGTATATAACCATGTTATTATTGACTCAGTACTGGTACCCTGTATATAGCCATGTTATTATTGATTCAGTACTGGTACCCTGTGTATATAACCATGTTATTATTGACTCAGTACTGGTACCCTGTGTATATAACCATGTTATTATTGACTCAGTACTGGTACCCTGTGTATTGTATATAACCATGTTATTATTGACTCAGTACTGGTACCCTGTATATAACCATGTTATTATTGACTCAGTACTGGTACCCTGTGTATATAACCATGTTATTATTGACTCAGTACTGGTACCCTGTGTATATAACCATGTTATTATTGACTCAGTACTGGTACCCTGTGTATATAATCATGTTATTATTGACTCAGTACTGGTACCCTGTATATAACCATGTTATTATTGACTCAGTACTGGTACCCTGTGTATAACCATGTTATTATTGACTCAGTACTGGTACCCTGTGTATATAATCATGTTATTATTGACTCAGTACTGGTACCCTGTGTATATAACCATGTTATTATTGACTCAGTACTGGTACCCTGTATATAACCATGTTATTATTGACTCAGTACTGGTACCCTGTATATAGCCATGTT
The DNA here is from genome assembly GCF_029448725.1 of Salvelinus fontinalis. Classification (NCBI taxonomy): domain Eukaryota; kingdom Metazoa; phylum Chordata; class Actinopteri; order Salmoniformes; family Salmonidae; genus Salvelinus; species Salvelinus fontinalis. Next base: position 65,840,250 of record NC_074667.1, read on the forward strand.
ATTATTGATTCAGTACTGGTACCCTGTGTATATAACCATGTTATTATTGATTCAGTACTGGTACCCTGTGTATATAACCATGTTATTATTGACTCAGTACTGGTACCCTGTATATAACCATGTTATTATTGACTCAGTACTGGTACCCTGTGTATATAACCATGTTATTATTGACTCAGTACTGGTACCCTGTGTATATAACCATGTTATTATTGACTCAGTACTGGTACCCTGTGTATAACCATGTTATTATTGACTCAGTACTGGTACCCTGTGTATAACCATGTTATTATTGACTCAGTACTGGTACCCTGTGTATATAATCATGTTATTATTGACTCAGTACTGGTACCCTGTGTATATAACCATGTTATTATTGACTCAGTACTGGTACCCTGTGTATATAACCATGTTATTATTGACTCAGTACTGGTACCCTGTATATAACCATGTTATTATTGACTCAGTACTGGTACCCTGTATATAGCCATGTTATTATTGACTCAGTACTGGTACCCTGTGTATATAACCATGTTATTATTGTGTATTTATTATCACATGTTTACTTTCTATTATTTTTCTCTGCATTGTTGGGACCTGTCGGTAAGCATTTCACTGTTAGTCAGACTATTGTTTACAAAGCATATGACAAATAAAATTTGATTTGAGACAGACAAGTAGACACATATAGCACTGTCCTATAACCCTACACAAAACATCGACCAATGGTTTCATATTCCATCTCAGTACAGTCGCCATAGCTGGCTGTCATTGTGTGTCAACCCTGCAGCTATGATCCATTATTTCTCAAAAGGTAGCAGACTGACCATGGAGTTACCTGGTTTGCGGCTGATTACAAGCCTGTTCAACATGCCTGTCTGGCAGTGACTGTTCGTTCAGGCAGGAGAGACAGAGACAGAGAGAGAGAGAGACAGAGAGAGAGAGAGAGAGAGAGAGAGCAGTCTGCAGCACCCGGCCTCATCCTACTAGAATCTGAAGACAAATGTCTGTTTACTGATGATCTGGTGCTTCTGTCCCCAACCAAGGAGGGCCTACAGCAGCACCTAGATCTTCTGCACAGATTCTGTCAGACCTGGGTCCTGGCAGTAAATCTCAGTAAAACCAAAATAATGGTATTCCAAAAAAGGTCCAGTTGCCAGGACAACAAATACAAATTCCATCTAGACACCGTTTCCCTAGAGCACACAAAAACACGATATATACCTCGGCCTAAACATCAGCGCCACAGGTAACTTCCACAAAGCTGTGAACGATCTGAGAAAAAAGGCAAGAAAGGCCTTCTACGCCATCAAAAGGAACATACAATTTGACATACCAATTAGGATCTGGCTAAAAATACTTGAATCAGTTATAGTATCCATTGCCCTTTATGGTTGAGGTCTGGGGTCCGCTCACCAACCAAGAATTCACAAAACGGAACATTTTTTTACATTTTAGTCATTTAGCAGACGCTCTTATCCAGAGCGACTTACAGTAGAGTGCATACATTTTATTACATTATACATACTGAGACAAGGATATCCCTACCGGCCAAACCCTCCCTAACCCGGACGATGCTATGCCAATTGTGCGTCGCCCCACGGACCTCCCGGTTGCGGCCGGCTGCGACAGAGCCTGGGCGTGAACCCAGAGACTCTGGTGGCACAGCTAGCACTGCGATGCAGTGCCCTAGACCACTGTGCCACCCGGGAGGAACAATCAGCAAATTGAGAATTCTGCAAAAATATCCTGTGTACAACATAAAACCATATAATATAATGCATGCTGAGCAGAACTAGGCCATTAACCAGTAATTATCAAAACACCAGAAAAGAGCGGTTAAATTCTACAACCAGCTAAAAGGAAGCGATTCCCAAACCTTTCATAACAAAGCCATCATCTACAGAGAGATGAATCTGGAGAAGGGTCCCCTAAGCAAGCTGGTCCTGGGGCTCTGTTCACAAACACAAACAGACCCCACAGAGCCCCAGGACAACAGCACAATTAGACCCAACCAAATCATGAGAAAACAAAAAGATAATTCTTTCCAATGTGTCAAGCAATTAACAAAAAAAACAGAGCAACCTAGAATGCTATTTGGGCCTAAACAGAGTACATAGTGGCAGGATACCTGACCACTGTGACTGACCCAAACTTAAGGAAATCTTTGACTATGTACAGACTCAGTGACCACAGCCTTGCTATTGAGAAAGACTGTCATAGTCATAGGCAGACCTGACGGGGAGGAAGGGGGGGGAGAGGAGGAGAGAGAGGGGAGAGGGGTGAAATTGAGGGAGACCACCATTTATTTATTTTATTTAACCTTTATTTAACTAGGCAAGTCGGTTAATTAAGAACAAATTCTCCACATCTTGTGGCGTACTGCATTAGCATCGAATAGCCCCAGCGATATGCAACTTTTCAGGGAAGTCAGGCACCAAAATACACAGGCAGTTAGGAAAGCTAAGGCTAGCTTTTTCAAACAGAAATATGCATCCTGTGGCACAAACTCCAAAAAGTTCTGGGACACTAAAGTCCATGGAGAATAAGAGCACCTCCTCCCAGCTGCCCACTGCACTGAGGTTGGAAACACAGTCACCACCAATAAATCCACAATAATTGAGAATTTCAATAAGCATTTTTCTACAGCTGGCCACCTGGCTACCACCTGGCTACCCCTACCCCGGTCAACAGCTCTGCACCCCCCACATCAACTTACCCAAACCTCCCACATTTCTCCTTCACCCAAATCCAGATAGCTGATGTTCTGAAAGAGTTTCTAAATCTGGACCCCTACAAATCAGCCGGGCTAGACAATCTGGAACTCTAAAATTATCCGCCACAATTGTTGCAACCCCTATTACTAGCCTGTTCAACCTCTCTTTCGTTTCGTCTGAGATTCCCAAAGATTGGAAAGCTGCCACAGCATCAGCATCCCCCTCTTCAAAGGGGGAGACACTCTAGACCAAAACTGTTACAGACCTATATCTATCCTACCCTGCCTTTCTAAAGTCTTCGAAAGCCAAGTTAACAAACAGATCACTGAACATTTCGAATCCCACTGTACCTTCTCCACTATGCAATCTGGTTTACGAGCTGGTCATGGGTGCACCTCAGCCACGCTCAAGGTCGTAACGATATCATAACCGCCATCGATAAAAGACAATACTGTGCAGCCGTATTCGTCGACCTGGCCAAGGCTTTCGACTCTGTCAATCACCACATTCTTATCGGCAGACTCAACAGCCTTGGTTTCTCAAATGACTGCCTCGCCTGGTTCACCAACTACTTCTCAGACAGAGTTCAGTGTGTCAAATCAGAGGGCCTGTTGTCCAGACCTCTGGCAGTCTCTATGGGGGTGCAACAGGGTTCAATCCTCGGGCCGACACTTTTCTCTGTATACATCAATGATGTCGCTCTTGCTGCTGGTGATTCTCTTATTCACCTCTACGCAGATGACACCATTCTGTATACTTCTGGCTCTTCTTTGGACACTGTGTTAACTAACCTCCAAACGAGCTTCAATGCCATTACAACTCTCCTTCCGTGGCCTCCAACTGCTCTTAAATGCAAGTAAAACAAAATGCATGCTCTTCACCCGATCGCTGCCCGCACCTGCCCGCCCATCCAGCATCACTACTCTGGAAGGTTCTGACTTAGAATATGTGGACAACTACAAATACCTAGGTGTCTGGTTAGACTGTAAACTCTCCTTCCAGAATCACATTAAGCATTTCCAATCCAAAATTAAATCTAGAATCAGTTAACTATTTCGCAACAAAGCATCCTTCACTCATGCTACCAAACATACCCTCGTAAAACTGACTGTCCTACCGATCCTTGACTTCAGCGATGTCATTTACAAAATAGCCTCCAACACTCTACTCAGCAAATTGGATGCAGTCTATCACAGTGCCATCCGTTTTGTCACCAAAGCCCCAATACTACCCACCACTGCGAATGGTATGCTCTCGTTGCCAAACCCACTGGCTCCAGGTCATCTATAAGTCTTTGCTAGGTAAAGCCCCGCCTTATCTCAGCTCACTGGTCACCATAGCAGCACCCACCCGTACCACACACTCCAGCAGGTACATTTCACCGGTCACCCCCAAAGCCTATTCCTCCTTTGGCTGCCTTTCCTTACAGTTTTCTGCTGCAAATGACTGGAACGAATTGCAAAAATCCCTGAAGCTGGAAACTCATATCTCCCTCACTAACTTTAAACATCAGCTGTCAGAGCAGCTCACAGATCATTGCACCTGTACATAGCACATTTGTAAAAAGCCCATCCAACTACCTCATCTCCATATTGTTTTCTTTTTTCACCTTTGCACCCCAGTATCTCTACTTGCACATGTATCACTCTTGTGTTTAATAGCTAAATTGTAATTACTTCGCCACCACGGCCTATTTATTGCCTAACCTCCCTAATCTTACCTCATTTGCACACACTGTATATATATTTATTCTATTGTATTATTGACTGCATGTTTGTTTAACCCATACGTAACTCTGGGTTGTTGTTTGTGTTGCACTGCTTTGCTTTATCTTGGCCAGGTCGCAGTTGTAAATTATTACTTGTTCTCAACTGGCCTACCTGGTTAAATAAAGGTGAAATTTAAAAAATGTACAATGACCATGCTAGGTAAAAGCTGTACCATGCAAGGTAAAAGCTAGTAGTTAGCCGACTGGTTGACAGTCAGACTCACCTTGCCAGTCTTGTGATCAAACCAGACCAGGGCATGGTTCCGTGACAAAACCTTGCAGTCGAACGTCGCGTTGTTCTGAGCGGGTCGGCATCGCGCCACAGAGCGCCCGATCCTGACTGGCTCGTCCATGTAGACATGACGTTCCTGAAAAGGGTGTGAATTCGGACGGCAGGAGAAGATGGCCAGCGCTGAAGGCATTGATGATGGCTTGGGAGTGTTACTCCAATCAGCGACGAAAGACAAGGTTTCTTGATCCAGAATGACTAACTTCAGTCTTACATCCTCGGCTGTTGTGTTAATAAACCATGTAACCTGGCTATTCGCTGTCTGGCTGGCTCTTCTATTTTAAGTTAGGCACTGCTAGCTAGCCATTCATTTGGACGTTTTTTCTCCTTTTGATTCAGTAAAACCTCCTGTAATAACGTAAAAATGACAAAATAAACATGTATCTATGGTATCTTTCTACAGAGCTACCTTACGTCCAGTGAATGACTCAATACGACTACGTACAGGCCACAATACAGTACAGCCAAAACCATTTGACGATAGCAACAGTAGCAATCTAGAACATATTTTCCCACGCCCATCAAAATGTATAGCGAGAGAAGCTATATTATGCCGCGCAAGTTAGCGGCAGGCAGCTAATCTTTAGCCCATCGGATAAATCCAGATAGCTATATTACACAATCTGACCATCGCGCGGTTTCCTATCCCTGCTGATGATACGGTTAGCCATTGAAACACACCCGCTGACAATTGGACCGTGGTTTAATATGTCATCAATAAGTGTTTTTTTCCCCCCATAGAGGCTGAGTTAACATTAAGTTGTTTACCATACTCACTATGGACAGGTGCTAAAGAATGAGTATCTGAGGTTGTTTGCTAGCTAAATGTCTAACTAGCTAATGCAACCTCTAGCCACTCCCAATTTAGGAAGACTAGCAGGCTAATATTTAGTTTCAAGGCCCCAAACAGCAACAAATCCTTCTAATCGTGAAGCATAATGTTCCAAACCGGTTCAAAGACACGCCTTAAAACGAGTATGGTAGAGGTAAGTAGAGCTGGACAGGCCTAGTGTAATAACACTGTTAGTTATAAAAAGTAGCTAGCTACATGGCTAGTTAAGCTAACGCGCTAAGAACTTGTCATTTAGCTGGAATAGTAGTCGGGCCTCTTCGGGTGAATAGTCGTGATCAACTAGCTCTGGAACGGTTGTGTTACTTCAGGTAAACTTGTGTTATTTTTGACAAACAACTCAAAACAAGTAGGCAATAAACTGGCCTCATTGCAAAAGTTCACGTTAGCCGAGTCGGAAAGAGTTACATAGGAAAGACTAGGTAGTTAGCTGACTGACAGAGCTAACTCGGAAAACGGAGACATGTTTGACTGCAGCATCACCTGTCCAGTAATCTTCTGAAGAGTCCCAAGAAGAAGAAAAAAAAACATGTGTTGCGTTGATGTTATAAATGTCAGTCGAAACACTATCGATCACAAAAAAGTTTGAATTAAAGCTTTCTTCAGTTGAACTGAACATTTCTAACAACTTGCCGTCCTCTGTAAGTATCCGCTGCCATACTCATAACAACATACACAAAACGACCGGACGGCGCAACTGCCATTAGCGCACGCGACATGCCCACAAACGTCATTGGAGGCGGGAACTTGACAAACAGATTGACAGACTGGGATCCAATCAAAATAGACATTAATGACACGCTGCAGTGCATGCATCCGGTTTTCCGTTGTCACTAGTTACCATAAACACAAAGTTAGACTTGGATAAAAAAAAATGTATGAGATCAAAAATGAGCTTTTTGGTCTTAATTTAAGGTTAGGGTTAGATTTTAAGAAGATGGAGTGAGCACGGAATGTTGAGCCCCCGCTTAAATTTACAAGAATATTCTAATAATATTCTAATTCTAATTCTAATCTAATTTTTAATTATCTGAATGTAGGTAACATTAACGCGTAAACGGGACAAACAGAAGAAAGAACAAAGATCAGCGAGAAAACGGAGAAACAGCACTGTCGATGCAATGGTGTGCACCGAATCGGGTTTACAATTTGCAGGGGGACAACATGAGCTGAATGAATCCTCACCCGCTCTATCATAAGTGAAGAGATAGGCACAGCAATCAAGGGTGAAGGTGGTATGGTCCGGTGGTAAGGTGGTATGGTCCGGTGATAAGGTGGTATGGTCCGGTGATAAGGTGGTATGGTCCGGGGTTGTGCCCCCCCCCCCTCCCCTTCGCGTGAACGCGCACGCACTCTATTCTTCATTGCTGCGACTAGCTTGCTAGTTGAGATTTCTGATCACGTTAGGCTGCGTTTCATTTTATTTTTTTACGTCGGTTTGATCGCGGGGAGGAACTAGTAATGTCTGCAGTTTTCGGTTTAGCTATTTGTTTCAAGTGTATTGGTCTATAAATAAATATCTTTGCCAAAACTCGTCATCTCTCCCATATCTTATTCGACTAGTAGTTGTTTAGAAATGTTTATTGCTTGCCTACATTTTACTCCCTCTATGTTTAATATACACACATTAATTAATTATTCATTTCGGTTGCCTATCCTGATGTGAAGTTTGTTCTATAGAAAGTATTTGACTCTGATGTGTGCCACAGAAAGTATTTGACTCTAGCCACAAAATTAAGGAAATTAGAATGGGAGGGTAGGATTTTGGCAGGGCTATTTTCTTGCCTACCGAAATCCCAAACCCCCCCCCCCTTCTATCTTGGGACTGCAAGGCCTGGCACACTACTGAACCATCTTGGTAGCTCATGTTGACCAGTAGTGTGTCCCACAGAAAGTATTTGACTCTAGACACAAAATGAAGGAAATTAGAATGGGGGGGGGGGGGGCGATTTCGGGAAGGGGGCACAACACCTGTTCCGCATCCCAGTAAAATAAATAATGGGGGTACGCCGTACTGGTAAAACAATGAATACAAGATGCCGAAAAAAACTCTAGGCTATTGCATAAGAAATTACATCTGCTTTCACCCCTGACAGCAATAGACAACAAGCTCCAACCAAGTCTGGAAACCACTACGATATCAGTCGTGGAGTGTAATAAGAATATAGCCATAGTCGATATAGCCATGTCTAAAGTGGATGACAGGGTGTCTGAATTTGAAGAATCCCATGGTTTTCTCAGAAGAAAACGCCAAACTTCGCGACAAGCTTGACGTTTTGGAAATGCACAGTCATAAATGTAATCTTCGTGTCATAGGACTTGATAATGACATCGAACAAGAAAATCCGATGGCTTCCATGACAGCTTTTCTCACAGAACTTATCCAGGCTGAGGATCTTCCCGGTGAACCAGCCGTGGAGAATGCACATCGAACTGTACACCAAGTCGGAACCGTAGGAAAAAGTTACGGGGGCTTATAGGCAGACAATGAAATCTCTTACAATATTCAACAATTACATTTCTCTAAAACAGGCTATAGGCTACATGTGCACCACCAAGTCAGAATAGTTGGCTAAATTCTGAGGGGGAAAGGGACCAAACTATTAGGGTGAAGCACATGGGATAGTAACAGCTTACTACACAACATACACGTCGTATTACTTTCTGCCACCACCGTGCTTCACCGTAGGGATGGTGTCAGGTTTCCTCCAGATGTGACGCTTGGCATTCAGGCCAAAGAGTTCAATCTTGGTTTCATCAGACCAGAGTTTTTGGCAAACTCCAAGAGGTCTGTCATGTGCCATTTACTGAGGAGTGCCTTCTGTCTGGCCATTCTACCATAAAGACCTGATTGCTGGAATGCTGCAGAGATGGTTGTCTTTCTGGAAGGTTCTCCCATCTCCACAGAGGAACTCTGGAATGCTGTCAGAGTGACCATTGGGTGCTTGGTTACCACCCTGACCAAGGCCCCCCCCCCCCCCCCATTTGCTCAGTTTGGCCGGGCGGCCAGCTCTAAGAAGAGTCCAAACTTCTTCCATTTAATAATGACGGAGGCTACAGTGTTCTTGGGGACCTTCAATCCTGCAGAAATGCCTCGACACAATCCTGTCTCAGAGCTGTACTGACAATTCCTTCGACTTCATGTCTTGGTTTTTGCTCTGACATGCACTGTCAACTGTGGGACCTTATATAGACAGGTGTGTGCCTTTCCAAATCATGTCCAATCAATTGAATTTACCACCGGTGGACTCCAATCAAGTTGAAGAAACATTTCAAGGATGATCAATGGAAACAGGATGCACCTGAGCTCAATTTCAAGTCTCATAGGAAAGGGTCTGTTTACTTATGTCAATAAGATATATTTCTGTTTTTATTTTTAATACATTTGAAAAAACTTCATCTGACCTCGGGCCGAAATTCTTACTCATCCCTAATCCACGGCTGTCCTACCTTATCAGTGACTGCAACCAGACTGTTGCCCTTTGCCTCCCTCCATAGGATCCATGAGATTTAACAATAATATGTTCGACAGAATGTAGATTGGTGAGAATTTGTATTTATTTAATCCATTTATAGAATAAGGCTGTAACGAAACAAAATGTGGAAAAAGGGAAGGGGTCTGAATACTTTCCGAATGCACTGTGTATATATATATATTACACACACTCTACCGTTCAAAACTTTGGGGTCACTTAGAATTGTCCTTGTTTTTGAAAGAAAAGCTATTTTTTTGTCCATTAAAATAACATCAAATTGATCAGAAATACAGTGTAGACATTGTTAATGTTGTAAATGACTATTGTAGCTGGAAACGGCTGATTTTTAATGGAATATCTACATAGGCGTACAGAGGGCCATTATCAGCAACCATCACTCCTGTGTTCCAATGGCACGTTGTGTTAGCTAATCCAAGTTGATCATTTTAAAAGGCTAATTGATCATTAGAAAACCCTTTTACAATTATGTTAGCACAGCTGAAAACTGTGGTCCTGATTAAAGAAGCAATAAAACTGGCTTTCTTTAGACTAGTTGAGTATCTGGAGCATCAGCATTTGTTGGACGAATCTAAGTTTGAGGTGTTCGGATCACAAAGATCAACATTCGTGAGACGCAGAAAAATGTAAAGATGCTGGAGGAGTACTTGACGCCGTCTTTCATTGGAGGCAATGTGATGGTCTGGGGTTGCTTTGGGGGTGGTAAACTGGGAGATTTGTACAGTGTAAAAGGGATCTTGAAGAAGGAAGGCTATCACTCCATTTTGCAACGCCATGCCATACCCTGTGGACGGAGCTTAATTGGAGCCAAGTTCCTCCTACAACAGGACAATGACCCAAAGCACAGCTCCAAACTATGCAATAGCTGTTTAGGGATGAAGCAGTCAGCTGGTATTCTGTCTGTTAGCCACTCCATTATAGTCACCGGATCTCAACCCTATTGAGCTGTTGTGGGGCCAGCTTGACCGTGTGGTACGTAAGAAGTGCCCATCAAGCCAATCCAACTTGTGGGAGGTGCTTCAGGAAGCATGGGGGTGAAATATCTTCAGATTACCTCAACAAATTGACGACTAGAATGCCAAAGATCTGCAAGGCTGTAATTGCTGCAAATGGAGGATTCTTTGACGAAAGCAAAGTTTGAAGGACAGAATTATTATTTCAATTAAAAATCATTATTTATAACCTTGTCAACGTCTTGACTATATTTCCTATTCATTTTGCATCTGGGGTTAGTCAGAAATGACTTTTCTAAGTGACCCCAAACTTTTGAACGGTAGTGTAATATTATATATATATATATAAATACACACACGGAGTATACAAAACATGAAGAGCACCTGCTCTTTCCTTGACAGACTGACCAGGTGAATCCAGGTGAAACTATGATGCCTTCATGTCATTTGTTAAAGCCACTTCAATCAGTGTAGATGAAGTGGGAGGAGACAGGTTAAAGAAGGATTTTTAAGCCTTCAGACATGGATTGTGTATATGTGTCATTCAGAGAGTGAATGGGCAAGACAAATGATTTAAGTGCCTTTGAACGGGGTATGGTAGTAGTGTAACGGATGTGAAATGGCTAGCTAGTTAGCGGGTGCGCGTTAGTAGCATTTCAATCAGTTACGTCACTTGCTCTGAGACATTAAGTAGGGTTGCCCCTTGCTCTGCAAGGGCCGTGGCCTTTGTGGAGCGATGGGTAACGATGCTTTGTGGGCAACCGTTGTTGATGTGTGCAGAGGTTCCCTGGTTCGCGCCCGTATCGGGGCGAGGGGACGACGTGAAGTTAAACTGTTACAGTAGGTGGCAGGCTCACCGGTTAGTGTCAAGAACTGCAATGCTACTGTGTTTTTCAAGCTCAACAATTTCCTGTGTGTATCAAGAATGGTCCACCGCCCAAAGGACATCCAGCCAACTTGACAACTGTGGCAAGCATTGGAGTCAACATGGGCCACCATCTCATGTTGGAACGCTTTCAACACCTTGTCGAGTTCATGCCCTGACTAATTGAGGCTCTTCTGAGGGCGAAGAGTGAAGGTCAGTAGCACCACATGACCAGCAGATAGCAGTGTTAACCCTATTCTGTCTTGTCTTGTACATCACAGGAAGGTGTTCCTCATGTTTGGTAAACTCAGTATATGCTGTATCAGTATTGCTATACTGAACAAAAATAAACCCAACATGCAACAATTTTAAAGATTTTACAGAGTTACAGTTCATATCAGGAAATCAGTCAATTGAAATAAATAAATTTGGCTCTGATCTATGGATTTCTCATGACTGGGCAGGGGTGCAGCCATGTGTGGGCCTGGGAGGGCATAGGTCTACCCACTTGGCAGCCAGGCCCAGCCAATCAGAATTAGTTTTTCCCCACAAAAGGGGTTTATTACAGACATTTCTGCAGTCAGCATGCCAATTGTGCACTTCCTCAAAACTTGAGACATCTGTGGCATTGTGTTGTGTGACAAAACAGAACATTTTGAAGTGGCCTTCTATTGTCCCGAGCACAAGGTGCTCACTGACAGGGTAAACAAATTTGTGTTAAAAATTTGAGAGAAATTAGCTTTTTGTAAGAATGGAAAATGTATGGGATTTCTTTTATTTCAGCTCATGAAACACGAGACGAACGCTTTACATGTTGCACATACCTACATGCCAGTTAATTAGGTACACCGCAAGTCGTGCTAGGTTACACCGGATCCCATATCTCAGAAACGACAGCGTTCCTCACAACCATAACACCTAACCGTGCCCCTGACTCTAACCCCAGTCACAACCATAACACCTAACCGTGCCCCCTGACTCTAACCCCAGTCACAACCATAACACCTAACCGTGCCCCTGACTCTAACCCCAGTCACAACCATAACACCTAACCGTGCCCCCTGACTCTAACCCCAGTCACAACCATAACACCTAACCGTGCCCCTGACTCTAACCCCAGTCACAACCATAACACCTAACCGTGCCCCTGACTCTAACCCCGGTCACAACCGTAACACCTAACCGTGCCCCTGACTCTAACCCCAGTCACAACCATAACACCTAACCGTGCCCCCTGACTCTAACCCCAGTCACAACCATAACACCTAACCGTGCCCCTGACTCTAACCCCAGTCACAACCATAACACCTAACCGTGCCCCTGACTCTAACCCCAGTCACGACCATAACACCTAACCGTGCCCCTGACTCTAACCCCAGTGCCCCTGACTCTAACCCCAGTCACAACCATGACACCTAACCGTGCCCCTGACTCTAACCCCAGTGCCCCTGACTCTAACCCCAGTCACAACCATAACACCTAACCGTGCCCCTGACTCTAACCCCAGTGCCCCTGACTCTAACCCCAGTCCCAACCATAACACCTAACCGTGCCCCTGACTCTAACCCCAGTCACAACCATAACACCTAACCGTGCCCCTGACTCTAACCCCAGTCACAACCATAACACCTAACCGTGCCCCTGACTCTAACCCCGGTCACAACCATTACACATTGTGTGTGGACATCTGACCACTTTAACCCATAGAGTACTAGCAATACAAACCGATTGACAAAGCTAGCTAAAGCTAAACAGCTACGTTTAATATTAGTTAGCTAGCTAACATTAGGCTATAACTAGCAATGGAAATGGCTTTTTGAGATTGTATTACAACACAGATCATGCACATAACATTAGCAGGCGAGCTAACAGTACACTTTAACTTGGGGCCTTTTGTTTAGACATGTAGCCAGCTAGCTAGCTAAAGAATTAACCATCATCTCAATCCATAGAGTACTAGCAATACAAACCGAAGCTGTGTATAAAATACTCCTACCAACCACACTAACAATACTATTATACCAATGACCAGCCAGTCATAATATGAATATAGTTAGTACGCCAAAAGTTCCCGGATGTCGTACTACATTCGGCAAAATACAAAGTATACAAGCAGTGGACCTTAAGGGGGGGGTTCTGTCACGTTCCTGACCTGTTTTCTCTTGTTTTGTATGTCTTTATTGGTCAGGGCGTGAGTGTTGGGTGGGCAGTCTATGTTTTGTATTTCTAGGTTGGTTTTTGTGTTCGGCCTGGTATGATTCTCAATTAGAGACAGGTGTGTATCGTTTGTCTCTAATTGAGAGTCATACTAAGGCAGCCAGGGTTTCACTGGGGTTTTGTGGGTGTTTGTTCCTGTGTCCACACATGGACAGTTGAAGGTTAGTCACGTTTGTTGTTTTGTAGTTTTGTAGTGTCTTGTTTGCTGTTTTCATTAAAAGATGGCTTATTTCCCTCAATCCGCATCTTGGTCCTATCCATGCTCCTCCTCGTTTGAGGAGGAGAACAACATTGACCGCCTTTACAGAAACACCCACCATAACAGGACCAAGCGGATTGAGGAGAGAGAAAAGGAACTAAGGCACTGGACACAGGAGGAATGGTCTTGGGAGATCATGGACGGAAAGGGACCCTGGGGAAGGGTTGGAGAGAATCGCCGCTCTCGGGAGGGGAGGAAGGCAGCCACAGCCCAGGAGCGCTGGTATGAGGAGGCAGCACATAGGAGAGGCTGGAAGCCCGAGAGGCTCACCCCAAAATTTCTTGGGGGGGGGGGCTAAAGGGGAGTGTGGCGAAGCCGGGTTGGATACCTGAGCCAACTCCCCGGGCTTGCCGTGGAGTAAGAGGGCGTCGTACTGGTCAGACACCGTGTTATGCGGTAAAGCGCACGGTGTCCCCAGTACGCGTGCTTAGCCCAGTGCGGGCTATTCCACCTTGCCGCACTGGGAGGGCTAGGTTGGGCATCGAGCCGAGTGCCATGAAGCCGGCCCAACGTATCTGGTCTCCAGTACGTCTCCTCGGGCCGGCGTACATGGCACCAGCCTTACAGGTGGTGTCCCCGGTTCGCCTGCAGAGCCCAGTGCGGGCTATTCCACCTCGCCGCACTGGCAGGGCTACGGGGACCATTCAACCTGGTAAGGTTGGGGAGGCTCGGTGCTCAAGAGCACGTGTCCTCCTTCACGGTCCGGTATATCCGGCGCCACCTTCCCACCCCAGCTCAGTACCACCAGTGCCTACACCACGCACCAGGCTTCCAGTGCATCTCCAGAGCCCTGTTCCTCTTCCACGCACTCTCCCTATGGTGCGTGTCTCCAGCCCGGTACCTCCAGTTCCGGTACCACGCACCAGGCCTAGAGTGCGCCACGAGAGTCCAGTGTGCCCAGTTCCTGTTCCCCGCACTCGCCCTGAGGTGCGTGCCCTCAGCCCGGTACCTCCAGTTCCGGTACCACGCACCAGGCCTATAGTGCGTCTCAGCCGGCCAGAGTCTGCCGTCTGCTTAGCGCCAGAGCCGTCCTGCCATGACCAGCCAGAGCCGTCCTGCCATGACCAGCCAGAGCCGTCCTGCCATGACCAGCCAGAGCCGTCCTGCCATGACCAGCCAGAGCCGTCCTGCCATGACCAGCCAGAGCCGTCCTGCCATGACCAGCCAGAGCCGTCCTGCCATGACCAGCCAGAGCCGTCCTGCCATGACCTGCCAGAGCCGTCCAGCCAGGACCTGCCAGAGCCGTCCAGCCAGGACCTGCCAGAGCCGTCCAGCCAGGACCTGCCAGAGCCGTCCAGCCAGGACCTGCCAGAGCCGTCCAGCCAGGACCTGCCAGAGCCGTCCAGCCAGGACCTGCCAGAGCCGTCCAGCCAGGACCTGCCAGAGCCGTCCAGCCAGGACCTGCCAGAGCCGTCCAGCCAGGACCTACCGGAGTCCCTACGCCCGGACCGGTCGGAGTCCCTACGCCCGGACCGGTCGGAGTCCCTACGCCCGGACCGGTCGGAGTCCCTACGCCCGGACCGGTCGGAGTCCCTCAGCCCGGACCTGCCGGAGTCCTTACGCCCGGACCTGCCGGAGTCCCTAAACCAGGACCTGCCGGAGTCCCTCAGCCAGGACCTGCCGGAGTCCCTCAGCCAGGACCTGCCGGAGTCCCTCAGCCAGGACCTGCCGCCCCTTATCCCGGTGCTGCCCCTTATCCCGGTGCTGCCCCTTGTCCCGGTGCTGGTCCTTATCCCGGTGCTGCCCCTTATCCCGGTGCTGCCCCTTCATTTAGGTGGTGTTAGTGGGAGGGTGGTCATTGGGAGGGGGATAAAGAAGCGGGGATTGATTATGGTGGGGTGGGGACCTCGCCCTCAGCCTGAGCCACCACCGTGGACAGACGCCCACCCAGACCCTCCCCTAGACTTTGTGCTGGTGCGCCCGGAGTTCGCACCTTAAGGGGGGGGTTCTGTCACGTTCCTGACCTGTTTTCTCTTGTTTTGTATGTCTTTATTGGTCAGGGCGTGAGTGTTGGGTGGGTAGTCTATGTTTTGTATTTCTAGGTTGGTTTTTGTGTTCGGCCTGGTATGATTCTCAATTAGAGACAGGTGTGTATCGTTTGTCTCTAATTGAGAGTCATACTAAGGCAGCCAGGGTTTCACTGGGGTTTTGTGGGTGTTTGTTCCTGTGTCCACACATGGACAGTTGAAGGTTAGTCACGTTTGTTGTTTTGTAGTTTTGTAGTGTCTTGTTTGCTGTTTTCATTAAAAGATGGCTTATTTCCCTCAATCCGCATCTTGGTCCTATCCATGCTCCTCCTCGTTTGAGGAGGAGAACAACATTGACTGCCTTTACAATGTCCGTGCTTTTAGGGCCCATAATGCAATTCAGAAAATGGCCGTGGCTTCACAACGTTTTCAGATTTGAAGAAAATGGCGGAAAATATGCAGCCGAAGTCCGACTTGAGCGGATACAATTAAACTTCGGAGCAGGGCACCTGCCAAAGGATTTATAGCTGGAGTCTCGTTGGATCAAATTGTATTTGTCACGTGCGCCGAATACAACAGGTGTAGTAGACCTTACTGTGAAATGCTGACTTACAAGCCCTTAACCAACAATGCAGTTCAAGAAACACAGTTAAGTAAATACTTACTAAATAAAGTAAAGTGAAAAATAAATAAATAAATAAAAGTAACACAACAAAATTACATAACAATAACGAGTCTATATACAGGGGGTTCCGGTCCCAAGTCAATGTGGGGGCAGGGCTACAGGTTAGTCGAGGTAATTTGTAAAGTGACTATGCACAGATAATAAAAAGTGAGTAGCAGCAGAGTAAAAACAAAGGGGGGGGGGTCAATGTAAATAGTCTGGGTGGCCATTTGATCAATTGTTCAGCAGTCTTATGGCTTGGGGGGTAGAATCTGTTATGGAGCCATTTGGTCCTAGACTTGACGCTCCGGTACCGCTTGAGAGAACAGTCTATGACTTGGGTGACTGGAGTCTGACAATTTGTTGGGCCTTCCTCTGACACCACCAGGTATATAGGTCCTGGATGCTAGGAAGCTTGGCCCCAGTGATGTACTGGGCCGTACCCACTACCCTCTGTAGCGCCTTACAGTCAGATGCCAAGCAGTTGCCGTACCAGTCAGGATGCTCTCGATGGTGCAGCTGCAGAACGTTTTGAGGATCTGGGGACCCATGCCAAATCTTTTCAGTTTCCTGAGGTGGAAAAGTTGTTGTCGTGCCCTCTTCACAACTGTCTTGGTGTGTTTGGACCATGGTAGTTCGTTGGTGATGTGGACAAGGAACTTGAAAACTCTCGACCCGCTCCTCTTCAGCCCCATCGTTGTTAATGGGGGCCTGTTCGGTCCTCCTTTTCCTGTAGTCCACAATCAGCTCCTTTGTCTTGATCATGTTGAGGGAGAGGTTGTTGTCCTGGCACCACACTGCCAGGTCTCTGACCTCCTCCCTATAGGCTGTCTCATCGTTGTCGGTGATCAGGCCTACCACTGTTGTGTCGTCAGCAAACGTAATGATGGTGTTGGAGTCGTGCCTGACCATGCAGTCATGGGTGAACAGGGAGTACAGGAGGGGACTGAGCACACACCCCTGTGGAGCTCCAGTGTTGAGGATCAGCGTGGCAGATGTGTTGTTGCCTACTCTTACCACCTGGGGGCACCTCTTACCACCTGGAGTCCAGATGCAGAGGGAGGTGTTTAGTCCCAGGGTCCTTAGCTTAGTGATGAGCTTTTATGGGCACTATGGTGTTAAATGCTGAGCTGTAGTCAATGAACAGCATTCTCACATAGGTGTTCCTTTTGTCCAGGTGGGAAAGGGCAGTGTGGAGTGCGATTGAGATTGCATCATCTGTAGATCTGTTGGGGTGGTATGCGAATTGGAGGTGCATTGTCGGTTAGGGGCTTGTAAGTTACAACTAAGCTAAGGTTCCTGGGAAATGCATTTCACTGTAAGGTTGTTGTATTTGGCGCATGTGACAAATAAAGTTTGATTTGATTTGACCTGCCGAAAGACAGAAACACCTGCTGAAAGACTGAAACACCTGCTGAATGACATAAACACCTGCTGAAAGACTGAAACACCTGCTGAATGACAGAAACACCTGCTGAAAGACTGAAACACCTGCTGAATGACAGAAACACTTGCTGAAAGACAGAAACACCTGCTGAAAGACAGAAACACCTGCCGAAAGACAGAAACACCTGCCGAAAGACAGAAACACCTGCTGAAAGACTGAAACACCTGCTGAAAGACAGAAACACCTGCTGAAAGACTGAAACACCTGCTGAAAGACAGAAACACCTGCTGAAAGACAGAAACACCTGCTGAAAGACAGAAACACCTGCTGAAAGACAGAAACACCTTCTGAAAGACTGAAACACCTGCTGAAAGACAGAAACACCTGCTGAAAGACAGAAACACCTGCTGAATGACAGAAACACCTGCTGAATGACAGAAACACCTGCTGAAAGACAGAAACACCTGCTGAAAGACAGAAACACCTGCTGAAAGACAGAAACACCTGCTGAAAGACAGAAACACCTGCTGAAAGACAGAAACACCTGCTGAAAGACAGAAACACCTGCTGAAAGACAGAAACACCTGCTGAAAGACTGAAACACCTGCTGAATGACAGAAACACCTGCCGAATGACAGAAACACCTGCCGAAAGACAAAAACACCTGCCGAAAGACAGAAACACCTGCCGAATGACAGAAACACCTGCCGAATGACAGAAACACCTGCTGAAAGACAGAAACACCTGCCGAATGACAGAAACACCTGCCGAATGACAGAAACACCTGCTGAAAGACAGAAACACCTGCTGAAAGACAGAAACACCTGCTGAAAGACTGAAACACCTGCTGAAAGACTGAAACACCTGCTGAATGACAGAAACACCTGCCGAATGACAGAAACACCTGCCGAATGACATAAACACCTGCTGAAAGACAGAAACACCTGCTGAAAGACAGAAACACCTGCTGAAAGACAGAAACACCTGCTGAAAGACAGAAACACCTGCTGAAAGACTGAAACACCTGCTGAAAGACTGAAACACCTGCTGAAAGACAGAAACACCTGCCGAATGACAGAAACACCTGCTGAAAGACTGAAACACCTGCTGAAAGACTGAAACACCTGCTGAATGACAGAAACACCTGCTGAAAGACTGAAACACCTGCTGAAAGACTGAAACACCTGCTGAATGACAGAAACACCTGCCGAATGAAAGAAACACCTGCCGAATGAAAGAAACACCTGCCGAAAGACAGAAACACCTGCCGAATGACAGAAACACCTGCCGAATGAAAGAAACACCTGCCGAATGACAGAAACACCTGCCGAATGACAGAAACACCTGCCGAATGACAGCAACACCTGCTGAAAGACTGAAACACCTGCTGAAAGACAGAAACACCTGCCGAATGAAAGAAACACCTGCTGAAAGACAGAAACACCTGCTGAATGACAGAAACACCTGCCGAATGACAGCAACACCTGCTGAAAGACTGAAACACCTGCTGAATGACAGCAACACCTGCTGAAAGACAGAAACACCTGCCGAATGACAGAAACACCTGCCGAAAGACAGAAACATACAGGGACATATAGACTGTTGTACAGGACCACGTCCTCGGAAATCATTTTCATGGTAAATTAGCAGAATGAATCTTAATCTGAAAAGCAGCAATGTCAATAGTAACACAACTTCACATGCCATGATTTACCTGTCAGCCAGTCAGCCAGTCAGTCAGCCAGCCAGTTAGTCAGTCAGCCAGTCAGCCAGTCAGCCAGCCAGTCAGCCAGCCAGTCAGCCAGCCAGTCAGCCAGTCAGCCAGCCAGTCAACCAGTCAGTCAGTCAGCCAGCCAGTCAGCCAGCCAGTCAGCCAGTCAGTCAGCCAGTCAGCCAGCCAGTCAGCCAATCAGTCAGTCAGCCAGCCAGTCAGCCAGTCAGCCAGTCAGTCAGCCAGTCAGCCAGTCAGCCAGTCAGCCAGCCAGTCAGCCAGTCAGTCAGTCAGCCAGTCAGCCAGTCAGTCAGTCAGTCAGCCAGCCAGTCAGCCAGTCAGCCACTCAGTCAGTCAGCCAGTCAGCCAGTCAGCCAGTCAGCCAGTCAGCCAGCCAGTCAGCCAGTCAGCCAGTCAGCCAGTCAGTCCGTCAGTCAGTCAGCCAGTCAGCCAGTCAGCCAGTCAGCCAGTCAGTCAGTCAGCCAGTCAGTCAGTCAGTCAGCCATTCAATGAGTCAGTCAGTCAGTCAGCCATTCAATGAGTCAGTCAGCCAGTCAGCCAGTCAGCCAGTCAGCCAGTCAGCCAGTCAGCCAGTCAGCCAGTCAGCCAGTCAGCCAGCCAGTCAGCCAGTCAGCCAGTCAGTCAGTCAGCCAGTCAGTCAGTCAGTCAGTCAGCCATTCAATGAGTCAGTCAGTTAGTCAGCCAGTCAGTCAGTCAGCCAGTCAGTTAGTCAGTCAGTCAGTCAGCCAGTCAGCCAGTCAGCCAGTCAGTCAGTCAGCCAGTCAGCCAGTCAGTCAGCCAGCCAGTCAGTCAGCCAGTCAGCCAGTCAGTCAGCCAGTCAGTCAGTCAGTCAGTCAGTCAGCCAGTCAATCAGTCAGTCAGCCAGTCAGCCAGTCAGCCAGTCAGCCAGTCAGCCAGCCAGCCAGTCAGTCAGCCAGTCAGCCAGTCAGTCAGTCAGTCAGCCAGTCAATCAGTCAGCCAGTCAGCCAGTCAGCCAGTCAGCCAGTCAGCCAGCCAGCCAGTCAGTCAGCCAGTTAGTCAGTCAGTCAGCCAGTCATTCAACCAGTCAGACAGTCAGCCAATGAGCCAGTCATTCAGGCAGTCAGTCAGTCAGCCATTCAATGAGTCAGCCAGTCAACCAGCCAGTCATTCAGCCAGTCAGACAGTCAGCCAATGAGTCAGTCAGTCAGCCATTCAATGAGTCAGCCAGTCACCTCTGACCATCTCTCTTTGATCTGAAATGAGGTCAGACAGTTTCAGCACATTACAAAAACGTGCACACCGTGTGAAATGAAAACACCCAGACACATCCTACACAGAGAGAGAACATCAGACTAAACTTTGCATGCTAGGAAGATATGAAACCTGAATAGTCTGAATGAACAATAGCATACCTCCCCTCGTACGAAAACACAATCCTCATTCCCGGAGGTGTTCACGCCATACTGTACTTCGAAAGCCCAAGGTTTCAGAGCAGATGTGATTTGATGACGTGTGAGAACATTTTAAATCCTGAACACAGAAGAAGAAATCATTTGAATAGAAGAGAATATAGGTTTGTGTCCCAGTGACCAGGCTTCATGATATAGGTCAGGTGTGTGTGTGTTAGTTTTATTAGTCTTTAAATGCTCAAGGAAACAGGAGACCGACTCCGACTCACACAATCTAAAGCATAGCAACATACTGTGATATTTTATTTTCCATTTTGAACTACTCCCAATGAAGAAAAGTATAGCACTGATTTTTAAATCCTGAACACAGAAGAAGAAATCATTTGAATAGAAGAGAATATAGGTTTGTGTCCCAGTGAACAGGCTTCATGATATAGGTCAGGTTTGTGTCCCAGTGACCAAGCTTCATGATATAGGTCAGGTTTGTGTCCCAGCGAACAGGCTTCATGATATGGGTCAGGTTTGTGTCCCAGTGACCAAGCTTCATGATATAGGTCAGGTTTGTGTCCCAGTGACCAGGCTTCATGATATAGGTCAGCTTTGTGTCCCAGTGACCAGGCTTCATGATATAGGTCAGGTTTGTGTCTCAGTGAACAGGCTTCATGATATAGGTCAGGTTTGTGTCCCAGTGACCAAGCTTCATGGTATAGGTCAGGTTTGTGTCCCAGTAAACAGGTTACATGATATAGGTCAGGTTTGTGTCCCAGTAAACAGGTTACATGATATAGGTCAGGTTTGTGTCCCAGTGATCAGGCTTCATGATATAGGTCAGGTTTGTGTCCCAGTGATCAGGCTTCATGATATAGGTCAGGTTTGTGTCCCAGTGACCAGGCGTCATGATATAGGTCAGGTTTGTGTCTCAGTGAACAGGCTTCATGATATAGGTCAGGTTTGTGTCCCAGTGACCAGGCTTCATGATATAGGTCAGGTTTGTGTCTCAGTGAACAGGCTTCATGATATAGGTCAGGTTTGTGTCCCAGTGACCAGGCTTCATGATATAGGTCAGGTTTGTGTCCCAGTGAACAGGCTTCATGATATAGGTCAGGTTTGTGTCTCAGTGAACAGGCTTCATGATATAGGTCAGGTTTGTGTCTCAGTGAACAGGCTTCATGATATAGGTCAGGTTTGTGTCTCAGTGAACAGGCTTCATGATATAGGTCAGGTTTGTGTCCCAGTGAACAGGCTTCATGATATAGGTCAGGTTTGTGTCCCAGTGAACAGGCTTCATGATATAGGTCAGGTTTGTGTCCCAGTGACCAGGTTACATGATATAGGTCAGGTTTGTGTCCCAGCGAACAGGCTTCATGATATAGGTCAGGTTTGTGTCCCAGCGAACAGGCTTCATGATATAGGTCAGGGTTGTGTCCCAGTGAACAGGCTTCATGATATAGGTCAGGTTTGTGTCCCAGTGAACAGGCTTCATGATATAGGTCAGGTTTGTGTCTCAGTGACCAGGCTTCATGATATAGGTCAGGTTTGTGTCCCAGTGACCAGGCTTCATGATATAGGTCAGGTTTGTGTCTCAGTGAACAGGCTTCGTGATATAGGTCAGGTTTGTGTCCCAGTGAACAGGCTTCGTGATATAGGTCAGGTTTGTGTCCCAGTGACCAGGCTTCATGATATAGGTCAGGTTTGTGTCCCAGTGACCAAGCTTCATGATTTAGGTCAGGTTTGTGTCCCAGTGACCAGGCTTCATGATATAGGTCAGGTTTGTGTCCCAGTGATCAGGCTTCATGATATAGGTCAGGTTTGTGTCCCAGTGACCAGGCTTCATGATATAGGTCAGGTTTGTGTCCCAGTGACCAGGCTTCATGATATAGGTCAGGTTTGTGTCCCAGTGAACAGGCTTCATGATATAGGTCAGGTTTGTGTCCCAGCGAACAGGCTTCATGATATAGGTCAGGTTTGTGTCCCAGTGACCAGTGATGTACTGGGCCGTACGCACTATCCTCTGTTGTGCCTTGCGATCGGAGGCCGAGCAGTTGCCGTACCAGGCAGTGATGCAACCGGTCAGGATGCTCTCGATGGTGCAGCTGTAGAACTTTTTGAGGATCTGAGGACCATGCCAAATCTTTTCAGTCTCCTGAGGGTGAATACGTTTTGTTGTGCCCTCTTCACGAATGTCTTGGTGTACTTGGACCATGTTAGATTCTTATTGATGTGGACACCAAGGAACTTGAAGCTCTCAACCTGGTCCACTGCAGCCCCGTCGATGAGAAGGGGGGCGTGCTCGATCTTCTTTTTCCTGTAGTCCACAATCATCTACTTTGTCTTGATCATGTTGAGGGAGAGGTTGTTGTCCTGGTTGTTGTCCTGGCCAGGTCTCTGACCTCCTCCCTATAGGCTGTCTCGTCGTTGTCGGTGATCAGGCCTACCACTGTTGTGTCATCAGCAAATGTAATGATGGTGTTGGAGTCGTGCCTGGTCATGCAGTCATGAGTGAACAGGGAGTACAGGAGGGGACTGAGCACACACCCCTCAGGGGCCCCTGTGTTGAGGATCAGCGTGGCAGATGTGTTGTTCCCTACCGTCACCACCTGGGGGCGGCTCGTCAGGAAGTCCAGGATCCAGTTGCAGAGGGAGGTGTTTTGTCCCAGGATCCTTAGCTTAGTGATGAGATTTGAGGGCACTATGGAGTAGAACGCTGAGCTGTAGTCATTGAATAGTATTCTCACATAGGTGTTCCTTTTGTCCAGGTGTGAAAGGGCAGTGTGGAGTGCAATAGAGATTGCATCATCTGTGGATCTGTTGGGGCGGTATGCAAATTGGAGTGGGTCTAGGGTTTCTGGGATAATGGTGTTAATGTGAGCCATGACCAGCTTTTCAAAGAACTTGATGGCTACAGACATGAGTGCTACGGGTCGGTAGTCATGTAGGCAGGTTACCTTAGTATTCTTGGACACAGGGACTATGGTGGTCTGCTTGAAACATGATGGTATTACAGACTCAGACAGGGAGAGGTTGAAAATGTCAGTAAAGACACTTGCCGGTTGGTCAGCGCATGCTCGCAGTACAGGTCCTGGTAATCCGTCTGGCCCTGCGGCCTTGTGAATGTTGACCTGTTTAAAGGTCTTACTCACATCGGCTGCGGAGAGCGTGATCACACAGTAGTAGTTTAGCTTGTCTGGTAGGCTCGTGTCACTGGGCAGCTCCTGCCACATACGACGAGCGTCAGAGCCGGTGTAGTACGATTCAATCTTAGTCCTGTATTGATGTTTTGCCTTTTTGATGGTTCGTCGGAGGGCATAGCAGGATTTCTTAAAAGCTTCCAGGTTAGAGGCCCGCATCTTGAAAGCAGCAGCTCTAGCCTTTAGCTCAGTGCAGAGGCTGCCTGTAATCCATGGCTTCTGGACGGGGTATGTACGTACGGTCATTGTGGGAACGACGTCATCGTTGCACTTATTAATGAAGCCAGTGACTGATGTGGTATACTCCTCAATGCCATTGGAGGAATCCCGGAACATATTCCAGTCTGTGCTAGTGTGAAAGGAGTGAAAGGAGCAAGATAAATAAATAAATACAGTATGGGGATGAGGTAGTTGGATGGGCTATGTACAGGTGCAGTGATCTGACAGCTGGTGCTTAAAGTTAGTGAGGGAGATATGGGTCTCCAGCTTCAATGATTTTTGCAATTCGTTCCAGTCAATGGCAGCAGAGAACTGGAAGGAAAGGTGGACAAAGTAGGAATTGGCTTTGGGGGTGACCAGTGAAATATACCTGCTGGAGCGCGTGCTACGGGTGGGTGCTGCTATGGTGACCAGTGAGCTGAGATAAGGCGGGGCTTTACCTAGCAAAGACTTATAGATGACCTGGAGCCAGTGGGTTTGGCGACGAATGTGAAGCGAGGGCCAGCCAACGAGAGCATATAGGTCGCAGTGGTGGGTGGTATATGGGACTTGGTGACAAACCGATGGCACTGTGATAGACTGCATCCAATTTTCTGAGTAGAGTGTTGGAGGCTATTTTGTAAATGACATCGCCGAAATCAAGGATCGGCAGGATAGTCAGTTTTACGAGGGTATGTTTGGCAGCATGAGTGAAGAATGCTTTGTTGCGAAATAGGAAGCCAATTCTAGATTTAATTTTGGATTGGAGATGCTTAACTTCTCTGGGATAGGTGGCAGTATTTTCATGTCCGGATGAAAAGCGTCTCCAAAGTAAACTCCCTGCTACTCAGGCCCAGAAGCTAAGATATGCATATTATTAGTCGATTTGGATAGAAAACACTCTGAAGTTTCTAAAACTGTTTGAATCATATCTGTGAGTATAACAGAACTTATTTGGCAGGCGAAACCCAGAGGACAAGGTCACTCTTTTGAGGTCACTCTCTTTTCAATGAGGTTTCATTGGGAATCTAGATTTCTAAGGACCTTCTTGCAGTTCCTATCGCTTCCACTGGATGTCAACAGTCTTTAGAAATTGGTTGAGGTTTTTCCTTTGAGAAATGAAGAAGTAGCACTGTTCAGAATGAGGCTCGAGGGAAGTGTACTCTTTGTTAGAGGCGCGTGACCAGAAAGCATGCTACAAGTTGTTTTCCTCCGGTATTGAACACAGATCATCCCGTCTTAAATTTTATCGATTATTTACGTTAAAAAATACCTAAAGTTGTATTCCAAAAGTAGTTTTGAAATGTTTTGACAAAGCTTACAGGTAACTTATGAGATATTTTGTAGTCACGTTGCGCAAGTTGGAACCGGTGTTTTTCTGGTTTATATTGCTTTATATTGAACACAATCAGAACACGATCCGCTCTCGCAAATTCTTGAAGATGGAGAGAAGAGATGGAGTGAAGAGATGGAGAGAAGAGGTGGAGAGAAGAGACGTAGAGAAGAGACGTAGAGAAGAGACGTAGAGAAGAGGTGGAGAGAAGAGATGGAGAGAAGAGGTGGAGAGAAGAGATGGAGAGAAGAGACGTAGAGAAGAGGTGGAGAGAAGAGACGTAGAGAAGAGGTGGAGAGAAGACATAGAGAAGAGACGTAGAGAAGAGACGTAGAGAAGAGGTGGAGAGAAGAGGTGGAGAGAAGAGATGGAGAGAAGAGATGGAGAGAAGAGACGTAGAGAAGAGGTGGAGAGAAGAGGTGGAGAGAAGAGATGGAGAGAAGAGACGTAGAGAAGAGGTGGAGAGAAAAGACGTAGAGAAGAGACGTAGAGAAGAGGTGGAGAGAAGAGATGGAGAGAAGAGGTGGAGAGAAGAGATGGAGAGAAGAGGTGGAGAGAAGACATAGAGAAGAGACGTAGAGAAGAGACGTAGAGAAGAGGTGGAGAGAAGAGATGGAGAGAAGAGACGTAGAGAAGAGGTGGAGAGAAAAGACGTAGAGAAGAGACGTAGAGAAGAGACGTAGAGAAGAGGTGGAGAGAAGAGATGGAGAGAAGAGGTGGAGAGAAGAGATGGAGAGAAGAGACGTAGAGAAGACATAGAGAAGAGACGTAGAGAAGAGACGTAGAGAAGAGGTGGAGAGAAGAGATGGAGAGAAGAGACGTAGAGAAGAGGTGGAGAGAAAAGACGTAGAGAAGAGACGTAGAGAAGAGGTGGAGAGAAAAGACGTAGAGAAGAGACGTAGAGAAGAGACGTAGAGAAGAGACGTAGAGAAGAGGTGGAGAGAAGAGACGTAGAGAAGAGGTGGAGAGAAGAGACGTAGAGAAGAGACGTAGAGAAGAGACGTAGAGAAGAGACGTAGAGAAGAGACGTAGAGAAGAGACGTAGAGAAGAGGTGGAGAGAAGAGACGTAGAGAAGAGACGTAGAGAAGAGACGTAGAGAAGAGGTGGAGAGAAGAGGTGGAGAGAAGAGATGGAGAGAAGAGACGTAGAGAAGAGACGTAGAGAAGAGACGTAGAGAAGAGACGTAGAGAAGAGACGTAGAGAAGAGACGTAGAGAAGAGATGGAGAGAAGAGACGTAGAGAAGAGGTGGAGAGAAGAGGTGGAGAGAAGAGACGTAGAGAAGAGACGTAGAGAAGAGGTGGAGAGAAGAGACGTAGAGAAGAGGTGGAGAGAAGAGATGGAGAGAAGAGACGTAGAGAAGAGGTGGAGAGAAAAGACGTAGAGAAGAGACGTAGAGAAGAGGTGGAGAGAAGAGACGTAGAGAAGAGGTGGAGAGAAGAGATGGAGAGAAGAGACGTAGAGAAGAGACGTAGAGAAGAGACGTAGAGAAGAGACGTAGAGAATAGACGTAGAGAAGAGACGTAGAGAAGAGATGGAGAGAAGAGACGTAGAGAAGAGACGTAGAGAAGAGACGTAGAGAAGAGACGTAGAGAAGAGACGTAGAGAAGAGGTGGAGAGAAGAGACGTAGAGAAGAGGTGGAGAGAAGAGATGGAGAGAAGAGACGTAGAGAAGAGGTGGAGAGAAAAGACGTAGAGAAGAGACGTAGAGAAGAGACGTAGAGAAGAGACGTAGAGAAGAGGTGGAGAGAAGAGGTGGAGAGAAGAGACGTAGAGAAGAGACGTAGAGAAGAGGTGGAGAGAAGAGACGTAGAGAAGAGACGTAGAGAAGAGACGTAGAGAAGAGACGTAGAGAAGAGGTGTAGAGAAGAGACGTAGAGAAGAGACGTAGAGAAGAGACGTAGAGAAGAGACGTAGAGAAGAGACGTAGAGAAGAGACGTAGAGAAGAGACGTAGAGAAGAGGTGTAGAGAAGAGACGTAGAGAAGAGACGTAGAGAAGAGACGTAGAGAAGAGACGTAGAGAAGAGACGTAGAGAAGAGACGTAGAGAAGAGGTGGAGAGAAGAGACGTAGAGAAGAGGTGGAGAGAAGAGACGTAGAGAAGAGACGTAGAGAAGAGACGTAGAGAAGAGACGTAGAGAAGAGATGGAGAGAAGAGACGTAGAGAAGAGGTGGAGAGAAGAGACGTAGAGAAGAGACGTAGAGAAGAGACGTAGAGAAGAGACGTTGAGAAGAGATGGAGAGAAGAGACGTAGAGAAGAGGTGGAGAGAAGAGATGGAGAGAAGAGACGTAGAGAAGAGACGTAGAGAAGAGACGTAGAGAAGAGGTGGAGAGAAGAGACGTATAGAAGAGACGTAGAGAAGAGACGTAGAGAAGAGGTGGAGAGAAGAGACGTAGAGAAGAGACGTAGAGAAGAGACGTAGAGAAGAGGTGGAGAGAAGAGACGTAGAGAAGAGACGTAGAGAAGAGGTGGAGAGAAGAGACATAGAGAAGAGGTGGAGAGAAGAGACGTAGAGAAGAGACGTAGAGAAGAGACGTAGAGAAGAGACGTAGAGAAGAGACGTATAGAAGAGACGTAGAGAAGAGGTGGAGAGAAGAGACGTAGAGAAGAGGTGGAGAGAAGAGACGTATAGAAGAGGTGGAGAGAAGAGACGTATAGAAGAGACGTAGAGAAGAGACGTAGAGAAGAGGTGGAGAGAAGAGACGTATAGAAGAGGTGGAGAGAAGAGACGTAGAGAAGAGACGTAGAGAAGAGGTGGAGAGAAGAGACGTATAGAAGAGGTGGAGAGAAGAGACGTAGAGAAGAGGTGGAGAGAAGAGACGTAGAGAAGAGACGTAGAGAAGAGGTGGAGAGAAGAGACGTAGAGAAGAGACGTAGAGAAGAGGTGGAGAGAAGAGACGTAGAGAAGAGGTGGAGAGAAGAGACGTATAGAAGAGGTGGAGAGAAGAGACGTATAGAAGAGACGTAGAGAAGAGACGTAGAGAAGAGGTGGAGAGAAGAGACGTATAGAAGAGGTGGAGAGAAGAGACGTAGAGAAGAGACGTAGAGAAGAGGTGGAGAGAAGAGACGTATAGAAGAGGTGGAGAGAAGAGACGTAGAGAAGAGGTGGAGAGAAGAGACGTAGAGAAGAGACGTAGAGAAGAGACGTAGAGAAGAGGTGGAGAGAAGAGACGTAGAGAAGAGACGTAGAGAAGAGGTGGAGAGAAGAGACGTAGAGAAGAGACGTAGAGAAGAGACGTAGAGAAGAGGTGGAGAGAAGAGACGTATAGAAGAGACGTAGAGAAGAGACGTAGAGAAGAGGTGGAGAGAAGAGACGTATAGAAGAGACGTAGAGAAGAGACGTAGAGAAGAGGTGGAGAGAAGAGACGTAGAGAAGAGACGTAGAGAAGAGGTGGAGAGAAGAGACGTAGAGAAGAGACGTAGAGAAGAGACGTATAGAAGAGACGTAGAGAAGAGACGTAGAGAAGAGACGTAGAGAAGAGACGTATAGAAGAGGTGGAGAGAAGAGACGTATAGAAGAGACGTAGAGAAAAGACGTAGAGAAGAGACGTAGAGAAGAGACGTAGAGAAGAGACGTAGAGAAGAGGTGGAGAGAAGAGACGTATAGAAGAGACGTAGAGAAGAGACGTAGAGAAGAGACGTAGAGAAGAGACGTAGAGAAGAGACGTATAGAAGAGACGTAGAGAAGAGACGTAGAGAAGAGACGTAGAGAAGAGACGTAGAGAAGAGACGTAGAGAAGAGGTGGAGAGAAGAGACGTAGAGAAGAGACGTAGAGAAGAGACGTAGAGAAGAGACGTAGAGAAGAGACGTAGAGAAGAGACGTAGAGAAGAGACGTAGAGAAGCCGTAGAGAACCACAGAACAGACAAACAGAACAGTCACAGCATGAGAGGAGTGTCAGCTGTGAAACACACCCTTTCTTTCTCATTCACCAGATCACATCACAAAGAAAATATATACACTGCTCAAAAAAATAAAGGGAACACTTAAACAACACAATGTAACTCCAAGTCAATCACACTGCTGTGAAATCAAACTGTCCACTTAGGAAGCAACACTGATTGACAATACATTTCACATGCTGTTGTTTAAATGGAATAGACAACAGGTGGAAATTATAGGCAATTAGCAAGACACCCCCAATAAAGGAGTGGTTCTGCAGGTGGTGACCACAGACCACTTCTCAGTTCCTATGCTTCCTGGCTGATGTTTTGGTCACTTTTGAATGCTGGCGGTGCTTTCACTCTAGTGGTAGCATGAGACGGAGTCTACAACCCACACAAGTGGCTCAGGTAGTGCAGCTCATCCAGGATGGCACATCAATGCGAGCTGTGGCAAGAAGGTTTGCTGTGTCTGTCAGCGTAGTGTCCAGAGCATGCAGGCGCTACCAGGAGACAGGCCAGTACATCAGGAGCGGTGGAGGAGGCCGTAGGAGGGCAACAACCCAGCAGCAGGACCGCTACCTCCGCCTTTGTACAAGGAGGAGCAGGAGGAGCACTGCCAGAGCCCTGCAAAATGACCTCCAGCAGGCCACAAATGTGCATGTGTTTGCTCAAACGGTCAGAAACAGACTCCATGAGGGTGGTATGAGGGCCCGACGTCCACAGGTGGGGGTTGTGCTTACAGCCCAACACCGTGCAGGACGTTTGGCATTTGCCAGAGAACACCAAGTTTGGCAAATTCGCCACTGGCGCCCTGCGCTCTTCACAGATGAAAGCAGGTTCACACTGAGCACATGTGACAGACGTGACAGAGTCTGGAGACGCCGTGGAGAACGTTCTGCTGCCTGCAACATCCTCCAGCATGACCGGTTTGGCGGTGGGTCAGTCATGGTGTGGGGTGGCATTTCTTTGGGGGGCCGCACAGCCCTCCATGTGCTCGCCAGAGGTAGCCTGACTGCCATTAGGTACCGAGATGAGATCCTCAGACCCCTTGTGAGACCATATGCTGGTGCGGTTGGCCCTGGGTTCCTCCTAATGCAGACAATGCTAGACCTCATGTGGCTGGAGTGTGTCAGCAGTTCCTGCAAGAGGAAGGCATTGATGCTATGGACTGGCCCGCCCGTTCCCCAGACCTGAATCCAATTGAGCACATCTGGGACATCATGTCTCACTCCATCCACCAACGCCACGTTGCACCACAGACTGTCCAGGAGTTGGCGGATGCTTTAGTCCAGGTCTGGGAGGGGATCTCTCAGGAGACCATCCGCCACCTCATCAGGAGCATGCCCAGGCGTTGTAGGGAGGTCATACAGGCAAGTGGAGGCCACACACACTACTGAGCCTCATTTAGACTTGTTTTAAGGACATTACATCAAAGTTGGATCAGCCTGTAGTGTGGTTTTCCACATTAATTTTGAGTGTGACTCCAAATCCAGACCTCCATGGGTTGATAAATTTGATTTCCATTGATCATTTTTGTGTGATTTTGTTGTCAGCACATTCAACTATGTAAAGAAAAAAGTATTTAATAAGAATATTTCATTCATTCAGATCTAGGATGTGTTATTTTAGTGTTCCCTTTATTTTTTTGAGCAGTGTATATATAAATATATATATACATTTATATTAATATACTACTGTGTAAGTGCTCTGTATATATATACATATACTACTATCTAAGTAGAGATGAGAAGAGAAGAGGTGGAGAGAAGACGTAGAGAACCACAGAGCAGACAAACTGAAGTCACAGCATGAGAGGAGTGTCAGCTGTGAAACACACCCTTTCTTTCTCATCTCTTTTCTCTTTCTCTCATATCTCTCTCTCTTTTTTATCTTTCTCTTTTTTCAGTGACATCAAGTGTATTCAAGATGAGTAGGGTGGTCTTTAAAACTTAAAAATAAACTTATTTTTAATCACAAAATATATATATTTTTTAAAAGAGAAGCTCCCAAATGTGATTTACTAGCACACTCTCTCTCTCTCTCTCTCTCTCTCTCTCTCTCTCTCTCTCTCTCTCTCTCTCTCTCACACACTCACTCTCACAAGCTCCAGCGAGTAACCAGATAACCACCAAGCTCATCATTTACCGTCATACATACTCATATCCCCCCCGTTCACCTGAAACCAGTCACAAATCAACTGGGGGTAAACGCAAATGTGGACAAGTGAGTCATGTTTGTCAACGTCTCCCCCTAAAACCCAATCTTGTGACAGGTGTCATTTAATTCGCCCTTTTTCAACTAAAGCAGTCTTTCCCAAGCTCTGTCCTGGGGACCCCAAGGGGTGCAGGTTTTTATTATTGCCCCTAGCACTACACAGCTGATTCAAATGATCAACACATCATCAAACTTTGAATATTTTAATCAGCGGTGCAGTGCTTGGACAAAAACAAAACATGCACCTGAAATTAGTGTATTTTATTTTACAGAAGGTAATCTAATCCAATTTTACAGCAGGTAATCTAATCCAACTTTACAGAAGGTAATCTAATCCAATTTTACATAAAGTAATCTAATCCAATTTTACAGAAGGTAATCTAATCCAATTTTTTAAAAAGTAATCTAATCCAATTTTACAGCAGATAATCTAATCCAATTTTACAGAATGTAATCTGATCCAATTTTACAGCAGATAATCTAATCCAATTTTACAACAGGTAATCTAATCGAATTTTACAGCTGGTAATCTAATCCAATTTTACAGCAGGTAATCTAATCCAATTTTACAGCAGGTAATCTAATCCAATTTTACAGCAGGTAATCTAATCCAATTTTACAGCAGGAAATCTGATCCAATTTTACAGCAGGTAATCTAATCAAATTTTACAGCATGTAATCTAATCCGACTTTACAGCATGTAATCTAAGCATACCAGTATTTGTAAGAAAAATATCTATGTTGGGGGTACTGGAGGACTGGAGTTGGGAAACACTGTTGGGATACTGGAGGACTGGAGTTGGGAAACACTGTTGGGGATACTGGAGGACTGGAGTTGGGAACCACTGTTGGGGTACTGGAGGACTGGAGTTGGGAACCACTGTTGGGGTACTGGAGGACTGGAGTTGGGAACCACTGTTGGGGTACTGGAGGACTGGAGTTGGGAACCACTGTTGGGGTACTGGAGGACTGGAGTTGGGAAACACTGTTGGGGTACTGGAGGACTGGAGGACTGGAGTTGGGAAACACTGTTGGGGTACTGGAGGACTGGAGTTGGGAAACACTGTTGGGGTACTGGAGGACTGGAGTTGGGAACCACTGTTGGGGTACTGGAGGACTGGAGTTGGGAACCACTGTTGGGGTACTGGAGGACTGGAGTTGGGAAACACTGTTGGGGGTACTGGAGGACTGGAGTTGGGAACCACTGTTGGGGTACTGGAGGACTGGAGTTGGGAAACACTGTTGGGGTACTGGAGGACTGGAGGACTGGAGTTGGGAAACACTGTTGGGGTACTGGAGGACTGGAGTTGGGGAACACTGTTGGGGTACTGGAGGACTGGAGTTGGGAACCACTGTTGGGGGTACTGGAGGACTGGAGTTGGGAAACACTGTTGGGGTACTGGAGGACTGGAGTAGGGAACCACTGTTGGGGTACTGGAGGACTGGAGTTGGGGACCACTGTTGGGGATACTGGAGGACTGGAGTTGGGAAACACTGTTGGGGTACTGGAGGACTGGAGGACTGGAGTTGGGAACCACTGTTGGGGTACTGGAGGACTGGAGTTGGGAAACACTGTTGGGGTACTGGAGGACTGGAGTTGGGAACCACTGTGGGGGTACTGGAGGACTGGAGTTGGGAACCACTGTTGGGGATACTGGAGGACTGGAGTTGGGAACCACTGTCATATGGGGTCAAAAAAACTGTTTGAATGAATTGATGCACAATTAATGAACATGACCAGTAAGTACATAATTGAGAGAAACACTGGACTAGCAGAATTATATCATGATAGGGTGAAACTGGGATAAATCTACAAAGCAAATTAAACATATAAATAGATATTTCACATGAATCACGCATTTATAAAAAAAAATCTATTTAAATGTCTATACCAGGAATGCCTCTCTATTTCTGTCTATGGTCTCGATGATGTAGAGAATTGGAATGAGGAGGAAGTAAATTACACAGTCATAACTTTCCCCATCGCAACAGATATGGTAATGACTGAATATGTTGCAGCATGAACGTCAAGTTTGCTGAGTTAACCTTAGTTCTGTCAGGAACTCCCTCCCCTTTCCCCCCAATCACCAGATCACAACACAAAGGAAATAGGTGAGGACAGAGTTTCTCAGGGTATAAATGATGAAGGGTTGAGGCCAGACAGTACACATGCTCCCCTGTCTGCTGCTGAACAGGACATCTACAGGACCGGCAGACCCAGTAGACTCCAGCACCAGACGGTGTCAGGTCCAGAGCATCAGTATCTCCAGCACCAGTAGACTCCAGCACCAGACGGTGTCAGGTCCAGAGGATCAGTATCTCCAGCACCAGACGGTGTCAGGACCAGAGGATCAGTATCTCCAGCACCAGACGGTGTCAGGACCAGAGGATCAGTATCTCCAGCACCAGTAGACTCCAGCACCAGACGGTGTCAGGACCAGAGCATCAGTATCTCCAGCACCAGACGGTGTCAGGACCAGAGGATCAGTATCTCCAGCACCAGACGGTGTCAGGCCCAGAGGATCAGTATCTCCAGCACCAGTAGACTCCAGGATGTCTCCCTCCTCTCTTCTCCTGTCCCTGCTGCTGGCTGCAATGTTGCAGTGTGAGCATGCCCAGAGCAGACGTGTGACATGCTCCGACCGCTGCTGCTCCTTTATAGAGGGCTTCCCCGTCAGACTGAAGGAGCTCCGTACCGCCTTCTCCACCATCAGAGACTACTACGTAAGTACCTTCTCTAAATATATATATATATATATATATATATACATTTATATTAATATACTACGTAAGTACTCTATCTAAATATATATATATATACATTTATATTAATATACTATGTAAGTGCTCTCTCTAAATATATATATATTTATATACATATTAATTTACTACTACGTAAGTACCCTCTCTAAATATAAATATATATATATATATACATATTAATTTACTACTATGTAAGTACTCTAATATATACATTTATATTAATATACTGCTATGTAAGGACTCTAATATATATACATTTATATTAATATACTACTATGTAAGTACTCTAATATATACATTTATATTAATTTACTACTATGTAAGTACTCTAATATATACATTTATATTAATTTACTACTATGTAAGTACTCTAATATATACATTTATATTAATTTACTACTGTGTAAGTACTCTAATATATACATTTGTATTAATTTACTACTATGTAAGTACTCTAATATATACATTTATATTAATTTACTACTGTGTAAGTACTCTAATATATACATTTGTATTAATTTACTACTATGTAAGTACTCTAATATATACATTTATATTAATATACTGCTATGTAAGTACTCTAATATATATACATTTATATTAATATAGTACCATGTAGGTACTCTCTCTCTCTATATATATATATATATACACACATTTATATTAATTAGTAGTATGTAAGTACTCTATATATACATTTATATTAATATGCTACTATGTAAGTACTCTAATATATATACATTTATATACTACTATCTAAGTACTATATATATATATTTAAATTAATATACTACTATGTAAGTACTCTACACAGTGCTTTAGGAAAGTATTCAGACCCCTTGACTTTCTACACATGTTGTTATGTTACGGCCTTATTCTAAAATATATATATATATATATATATATATATACATCATATATGTATATATAGTCCAGGCTCTGGCTGGACCACTCAAGGACATTCAAAGACTTGTCCCGAAGCCACTCCTGCATTGTATTGGCTGTGTGCTTAGAGTCGTTGTCCTGTTGGAAGGTGAACCTTCGCCCCAGTCGGAGGTCCTGAGCGCTCTGGAGAAGGTTTTCATCAAGGATCTCTCTGTACTTTGCTCCGTTCATCCTTACCTCGATTTAGCCCGACTCGTCTCCCAGTCCCTGCTGCTGAAAAACATCCTCATAGCATGATGCTGCCAACACCATGCTTCACTGTAGGGATGGTGCAAGGTTTCCTCCAGATGTGACGCTTGGCATTCAGGCCAAAGAGGTCAATCTTGGTTTCATCAGACCAGAGAATCTTGTTTCTCATGGTCTGAGAGTCCTTTAGGTGCCTTTTGGCAAACTCCAAGCGGGCCGTCATGTGCCTTTTACTGAGAAGTGGCGTCCGTCTGGCCACTCTACCATAAAGGCCTGATTGGTGGAGTGCTGCAGAGATGGTTGTCCTTCTGGAAGGTTCTCCCATCTCCACAGAGGAACTCTGGAGCTCTGTC
This sequence comes from Salvelinus fontinalis, assembly GCF_029448725.1. Lineage (NCBI taxonomy): Eukaryota > Metazoa > Chordata > Actinopteri > Salmoniformes > Salmonidae > Salvelinus > Salvelinus fontinalis. The sequence continues at coordinate 65,875,847 of NC_074667.1, forward strand.
AGAGTGACCATTGGGTTCTTGGTCACCTCCCTGACCATTGCCCTTCTCCCCTGAGTGCTCTAGGAAGAGTCTTGGTGGTTCCAAACCTGTTTTTGCTTTGTCATTATGGGGTATTGTGATGTCATTATGGGGTATTATGATGTTATTATGGGGTATTGTGATGTCATTATGGGGTATTATGATGTCATTATGGGGTATTGTGATGTCATTATGGGGTATTATGATGTTATTATGGGGTATTGGGATGTCATTATGGGGTATTGTGATGTCATTATGGGGTATTATGTGTAGATTGATGAGGGAAAAAAACAATTTAATAAATTTTAGAACAAGTCAATGGGTCAATACTTTCCGAAGGCTGTGTACATAACCCTTACCAAGCATATCATTGTACCAATTACACCCACTGCTTGATCTAACCTTTATATACAACCCTTTAGTAAGCACCTCATTGTACCGTTTACACCCACTGCATGATTGGATATGATACTAAACAGACTTCACTAAACTGGGCTGTTTGTTGTCTGCAGGAGGCTAATGATGAGCTGGAGACACCTCTTCTAGACAAGGAGATTCTAGACCACATCAAGGTGAGTTCATACTGTCTCCTCTTCTAGACGAGGGGATTCTACACCACATCAAGGTGAGTTCATACTGTCTCCTCTGATAGACGAGGGGATTCTACACCACATCAAGGTGAGTTCATACTGTCTCCTCTGATAGACGAGGGGATTCTAGACCACATCAAGGTGAGTTCATACTGTCTCCTCTGATAGACGAGGGGATTCTACACCACATCAAGGTGAGTTCATACTGTCTCCTCTTCTAGACGAGGAGATTCTACACCACATCAAGGTGAGTTCATACGGTCTCCTCTTCTAGACGAGGGGATTCTAGACCACATCAAGGTGAGTTCATACTGTCTCCTCTGATAGACGAGGGGATTCTAGACCACATCAAGGTGAGTTCATACTGTCTCCTCTGATAGACG